>NW_016163870.1:4426-25523 GCF_001687245.7 Rhagoletis zephyria | reverse complement strand
CGCTTAGGGATTATAACCCTTACTAAGTAGAATTCTCCTTTCTGTATTGCCGGAAAAGAAGGGCGGACGTATTTTTGCGCAGAACTTTTCTCTACGTAGGCGGCTTTCAGCCGCGCTTAGGGATTAAAACCCTTACTAAGTAGAAGTAAATAATTCATATTAGAAAAAACGAAATTATCCATATGCACACTTTCGTAAGAAAACCGAAATAATGCATATGAACATTCAAAACCGAAATAATGCATAGGCAAAAACCGAAATAAAGCATACATGCACAGTTTCGGTGAAAACCGAAATAATGCATATGTGAAAACGAAGGTATGCATACATGCACAGTTTCGGTTAAAACCGAAATAATGCATATGAAAAACCGAAGTAATGCATACATGCACAGTTTCGGTTAAAACCGAAATAATGCATATGAGAAAATACCGAAATTATGCATATGCATACTTTCGTTTTAAAAGCGAAATAATGCATATGAAAAAAAACGAAGTAGTGCATACATGCACAGTTTCGGTTTAAAACCGAAATAATGCATATGGTGAAAACCGAAATAAAGCATACATGCACAGTTTCGGTTGAAACCGAAATAATGTCTAAATGCACAGTTTCCATATGCGCAATTTCGGTGCCCCTATTGTTGTGCGTAAATTTTATCGATAGGAGCGCCTAACATACATACGTTCATGCAAATTTTGACTAATAAAAACTAAAAATATTATAATGAATCAGTTGATGGAAAGTGTAAACACCTCATTAAAAAATCATCAAAATGACGATAAAATCCCCAACACTGGCAACGCTGACTGCTGAATACTTTATTTGTGTTTTTCTTGTGTTCGTTAAGGGTGGGTAACAAATTTATAGGAGTTGACTCAATGACTCCAACTCACTTTAGGGAGTCAGTTCTTTCAACTTACTCATTTGACTCTTTGTATATCACACTCATTCGTATCGTAGACTCGTTTTGAGGCATAAGTGCGGTATAGCGGCCGTTGAGATAAAAATAAAAATAAAAGTGGGCGTGGTCAGCTCCCTTCTACTGATTTGAAAGGTGTACATTTTTTTGGTGCGAATTAAAAGGGCCGGTTCTAGGGGGAGCGTATTTCCGAAAGCTTATATTTCGAAAAATTATGTACCGGATTTAAAAATGTGCATATGGTTGGAAAGATAATTGATAGACCTTTTTGTTTTGATCTGCACATCTTTATATATATTACATACATATTTCGAGAAAAACTAAAAAAAACGAGATTATAACAATTTTTTAATAAAATTGTACGTTTTTCTAAAAAAATACGTAATTAACTATACGCAAAAATACTATTTTTAGAAAGTGCATAAAAATACCTTTAATTTGTTGTATGCTATGTTGCAAAAATTCTTTTGAGTAGGCGGCCCTTCGGCCCTTCAAACCATACCCACATTTTGAAAATCGGTGCAATATTTTTCGATATATAAACTTTTGAAAATTCCACTTTTACTTTTACTTTTTTTCTTTTGCTACTGCTACTGACTCTTTTTCATGCTAAACACTGTGGCGAAGTGAGAGAGTTGAATGGACAAATATGAGCCACAATGATTCAATTGAATCATGTGTGCCCTAGGACATCAACTGAGTTACATTTTTTTTAGACAGGGAATCTGGGTTACCGATTCACTTATGGGAATCAACTCAATAACTCAACACTGAGTTGAGTTACCCACCTCTAGTGTCCGTACGTGTTACAGAGAAACAATTCTGTTGCCTCTTCGTTTTTGGCGCCGACTTGAGACAGACGCGTTTTTTGACTTCTGTGGACTAAAAACTGCCCTTCAACGGAAAAAATAACACAAAACATCAAAATCGAGATAAGTTAATTCCCTGAAACATACCAGATACTTTTTTTTGCAAAGAATATAAAACTAACTTAAATTCAAAGTCAGATTTATTTACTTTGAGTGTGTGTCTTTTGCCTACCTCCATATGGAGGGAGGGTTAGACGCGTTAGAAGGACTGATAAATTTAAAAAGAAAGACAAATCTAGCAAAGAGTGAATGTTGTAAGAAGGTGCGCGTGGCAAAAGCTTCGATGGAGGTGAACGGAGGCTCGCGTGGCTCCGTTCCGGACCCACAAGCCGATCAACCTGTAGCTTCTTCTAGTCGAATGAGACCCGAATTAACGACTCGTGCAGATAAGCCGCAACATTTTTATGACCCGAATGACCAGGTAAAATTTATAGTTTTTGTAGAGGTTATGCCCGACAAAAATGGCTTGAGGAAAAGAGTTTTCTCAAATCTCTTCTTCATGGAACTTATTGACGACTTAAAATTATTTGGTTTAGCTGATCTAAGAGCCCTTGGAAATGGGCGAGCCAAACTCACTTTTGACTCTGCAAACGATGCAAACAATTTTGTAATGAATAATGACTTCAAGGCCAGGGACCTCCAGGCATACATACCCAAATCTTTCACAGAAAAATATGGCATAATTAGAAGAGTTCCACTTAAATATTCCGACCAGGTATTACTAGAAAATATTGAAAGCGAAATACCGGTGGTATCAGTTAGTAGACTTAGTCGTAGAGAGGGTGATGAAATAATACCCACCACGTCTTTAAAAATTGCCTTCAAGGGGAACAAAATTCCAAGAGAAATTAAACTTTTTAAATGCATCTGTGAGGTTGACTATTTTGTACCATCTGTTAGACAGTGCAAAAAGTGTGGGAGACTGGGACACATAGCTGCTTTTTGTAAGGCTAGAGAGGCAAGGTGCCTACAATGTGGCAATATACCACGTTGTGACCCGGCCTGTGGCATTATGAACTGTTTGCTGTGTGGAGCATCGAATCATACTTCGGAAAAGCGTTCGTGTCCGGTACGTGTACAACGCCAAGACATTCAGAAGATTATGACAATTGAAAACATCTCTTTCATGGAATATAGAGAAAAATACGGTTCCGAAAATCGTTTTTCCTTATTAGACAACTATGATAAGGATTTTCCCAGCTTAAGTCAAAATCAGAACAGGAATAACATAGAGAGAAATAATCAAGTTGAGGTTAATAGGATTTTAACAAGAACACGATTCAATAGAATTGTGAGAGCAACTCCACGGAAGAAAGATGAAACAACACCTGAAGTAACAGCACCTAGGAGGGTCCCGTTATCACAAGCGGTAAATATAATTAACCCCCAGCAGGTTTCGGAATTAGAAAAGATAATTAATGAATTAGTAAAAATGTGTGCGCATCTGTGTGAATTCGCAAAGGAACCAGAAAGTGTTGAAAAATTTCATCAGCTAAAATCTAAATACAATCTAAGTCAAAACAATTATAAAGAAGCTAATGTCCGAAAATGCTGTAGTCTGAATGAAATTTCTGCAATATAATATCCAAAGTTATAGATCCAACAAATATAATCTCGAATATTTCTTAAATACCAATAATATTGACTTTGCTTTACTGTCCGAAATTTTTGCCTTTAATGAAAATGATTTCCATTTAAAACTATTGAATTATAACTTCGTATACAAATTTCGACAAGGCGGATTTGGTGGTGTTGGCATTGCCATCAAAAATAGCATTCAGTTTAAGAAAATTACGCTGCACTCTAACTATGAAATAATAGCAATTCGTACAACCAATCTGAACCCAAATATCAATATAATCTCTATTTATTTTCACCCTAACATGCCCCTGTCCGAATTTACAGTTGCATGCAACAACATTTTTGATTTTGCCAGTAGAAATCCCAACACGATCATCGGCGGTGATTTTAATGCGCGGTCAACCACTTTCGGGGACTCTATGTCGCTACCAAAGGGTCGAATGCTCGAAAACCTTCTGAACTCAACCAACCTAGTCTGCCTGAACAATAAAAAACGCACCTACTACCAGTCGCTTTTAAATAACAGAACGCATAGCAGTGTTTTAGACTTAACTTTTTCGAACCTCTGGACGGACGACTTTTCTTGGGATATCTCCAACGTATATCTAGGCAAAAGTCATCATGTTCCGATTGTGTTTCAATTCCACAGATTGCTGCAGCCTCAATATATACAATTCAGATCAAATAAAAAACTAAATCAATCCATCGCAAGCCTTTCATTATCGACGTCAATGAGCGAGATATCGAATTCCTTTAAAACAATTATCTCAGAGGCCACAGTACAAATTCCATCAGAGCAATGCTGGTCACCAAAATCGTGGTGGGATGACTCACTTGCCGTGCTCTTCAGGAGAATGAGAGCGGCACGTTCAAAACTTAGTAGATATTGCAATTTAGACAATTATAATGATTATTTGGAGGCTGTAAAAATTTGGAACAAAGCTAAAAATAAAGCAAAAAAAAACTCAAGGCAGGAACATCTAAGTGAAATCAGTAAGAGCAGTTCTAGTAGAGAGTTTTGGAATTCGGTACGCTGTCATAAGGCACTTGTTAAAAATCCACGCAAGCTCGAAAGCTGGGGTGCATCTGAGAATTTAGAATACCTTTCGTACTTAAAAAATCAGATTCCCTGTGATACCACAAACTTTAATTTTAGGAATAATTCCAGTGAGGATTTCCGTCCATTTCATTTGGATGAATTGGAGGCGGTTCTTGCAAAAAAAACAAAAGCTTCTGCGGCTGGATTGGATGGCGTAAAATATAGCATGATTAAAGCCTTGTCTTCTTCTAATTTACAAAACTTAATTTCTGCTTTAAATTCATGCTGGGTTGATAACCATGTCTTGGACGACTGGCGCAAAATTAAAATAATTCCAATTCCTAAAAAAAGTACAGAAGTGAACTGGGTGCAAAATTTCAGACCAATCTCGCTCTTGTCTGTTTATGTGAAACTAATTAACCTTATGTTAAAAAAAAGGCTTGAAGAGGTGGTTGATGATTTAAATTTTTTGCCAGACAGGACCTTTGCATATCGTAAAAAAAGATCAGGCGCAATATGTATCAATGAGTTGACCCATTTGATAGCTAAACAGAAAAGTGCAGGCCGTAAGGTTATAATGATGTCTCTCGATATATCAAAGGCGTACGATTGTGTTAATTTGCAAAAGCTAAGTCATACATTTACGCGATACGGCATACCATCCTGTTTCTCATCATGGATATTAAACTTCTTTCACAGAAGAACGTTAGTTTTGGGGTCTGAGTCAGTGACAGTTTTCGGAGGCATACCGCAAGGATCATGCCTCAGCCCTATAATCTTCAACATATACACAGCGCCCCTACATAATTTGCAAGATCAGAATACGGCTATTTTCCAATATGCTGATGATTTCTTGATTGTGTCGTTTGACAATAACTTCGATAGTACTGTTCAAAACCTATCCCGCAAGGCAAATATTTTCCATGAAATGTGTGAGAACTTAATCTTAAATTTAATCTATCCAAAACCCAAACTATATATTTTGCCAAAGGGTCAAACAAGGTGGTCAATATAAGAATTAACAATGAGCAAATAAAACAAACTACTTTCATCAAATTCCTTGGCAGATATATAAACAACAGCTTGACAGTTCATGAGCATTATGCCAATGTCATCAAAGAAACCACCTCTAATTCAAACGCAGTTAAAATGATGACGAGCTCAAATGGTGGTCTAGCTCCGGGCCCGGCAGTAAATTTGTACAAGTCGCTAGTAAGATCCAAATTAGAATATGCGAGAACCACAGCATGTCACTCGGCCAAATATATTGACAAAAGAATAGAAACATTTCAAAATAATCTTTTACGCAAATGTCTAGGCTGCACCCCCTCTACTCCAAACCATATTTTATATGCACTGTCGGGTGAACTACCCTCTAAATCAAGAGCGATTTTCCTAACTGCAAAAGAACTGCTGAACATAAAATCTTCTAACCGCAGACTATATCAAGAGATCTCAAATGAGACCCTAATAAGGTCGAGCTACAGTTATTGTTATGAAAAATTTGCTAATATCTTCAATAAGGTCGAAAGTAATGTTGATTTTGTACCCACTCGTAAATATTGTGTTGATATGGATGTGCTATCAACCATTTCTTCAACGAAATCAAATGTCTCGAATGATGTTATTAACCGTCTCTATAATGAACGTTTAGAGTGGTACAAGGCTAACAGGTATGAAATTTTTGCAACGGATGCGTCAATCAAAGAGGAAATTTCCGGTATTGCGGCTTACGAACTGTCAAAAAACAGATCTTTTATTTACAAAATTAATGATAGGCTTTCTTCACTGTCTGTAGAATTAGTTGCCATCAAATGTGCAGTTCTGATAGCGGCGAAAAGTAATTACAAAAATATGGTTGTCTTCACGGACAGCAAGTCCAGCTGCATCCTTTTAAAAAAACAGAGCAAAAGCAATCACACTGTGGCTCAGATCAACACAATTATCGGAACATCGTCAATTGAAAGATGTGTTTTTGTTTGGGTGCCTGGTCATTCGGGCTTTCGTTTAAATGAAATAGCGGATAGCGCTGCCAAGACTGCTTTGGTCAGTGGTGTGGTCATTGACGTTAATTACAGCAAAAGCGACGCTCTACGTAAAATATACAACTGTTTAAAAGATGAATGGGAGCATGACTATAGATCCATCTCACAAAATAAGGGTATTTATTTTGCTGAAATTTTCCCGGAGCTTCCATCGAAGCCGTGGTACTATAAAACATCTTTGCCTGTGGGAATCACAAAGATTATAAACCGACTTTTTTCCGGACATTGTTATGATATAAAATATTTACATAGAATAGGTGCTATTTCCTCAAATTCATGTGAACCGTGTGGTGTAGAAGAAAGTTTGGAACACTCGGTTTTCCGGTGTAGTAAATATAGTAATTTAAGATCAGGTTTTTCTTTCTTTAACAATTTCAATTCGATTAAAGATGTTTTGTTAACTAAAAATGTGTCTGTTATGTCGCAGCTAGCATCCTTTCTGAGAAAAGCGGAAATTAAAGTCTAATATTGAACTTCTTATGTTTGTACTTAAGTTTTGTTTTGTTTTTACTGTTAAAATGACTTTGGACTTGACAAAACTGATTGACGTTTGACATGGCGCAACCATAATTCACAACAAACAATATTTTACCGATCTGGCAATGTGGTCTCTGATCACGGCCATCACATCGAAAAAAAAAAAAAAAAACAATTCTGTTGAAATGCCTCGAAAACGTGGTGCAAATGTTTTCAACGAAAAACTGCGCGAGAAATTTTCTTTTATTAAGCGAGCGAAGTCCGAAAGTGGCGTCAATTGCGAAGTATGCAACACGAGTTTCAGTATTGTACATAGTGGCCGCCGAGATATTTGAGGTGTTCACAGTTCGTTCCAAATTTTGCCTGAAAATGTAGACGTCTACATTTTGAGACATCTTTAGCATCAAACAGTGAGCACCCCTTTCTAGCAGTCGTCGCAAAATCGTCTCAAAACTTTGCTGGTGTTGCCAGACATTTCTTCTTTGCGTGCTTTTTTATATGTCGCCTTTCGATTTTGTTTCTGAAAAATTGTAATTATTTAACTTAATTACCAATTCCTAATATTTGTTATTTCTTTTCCTTGATTTGTTTCTTTTCATCAGAAATTGCGCTCAAATTAAATGCAAATACAGAAAACGTGCCCAATAAATAAAAAAAATGCGATTAGTATTGCCATAATGCAACCCTGCTGCGAGGTTGCAAAATGTAGACGCGTAAAAAACATACCTTTGAGTGTGACAAAATGTAGACGGCGTCGTTTTCCAATTTTGTATGGGAAACAACAACACCACATATT
This sequence comes from Rhagoletis zephyria, assembly GCF_001687245.7. Taxonomy (NCBI): domain Eukaryota; kingdom Metazoa; phylum Arthropoda; class Insecta; order Diptera; family Tephritidae; genus Rhagoletis; species Rhagoletis zephyria. The sequence continues at coordinate 17,794 of NW_016163870.1, read as the reverse complement.
TTATGGTTAGAAAACGTCTTAAAATGTTGACGTCTACATTTTGAGACACTATTTGGAACGAACTGTGAACACCCCAATTGAGTCACATATTAAGTCAAAAAATCACCAAAATGCATTGCACGCTGCCTCGTCCAGCCACACACTCAACAGATATTTGAAAAGTTCCAACTTGACGGGATCTGATGCCCATATAGCGGCGTGCGGAGGCGTTTGGGCGTTCTATGTGATCAATTCCAATCACAGTTTCCGTTCGGCCGATTGTGCTTCCAAAATCATTCGAAGTTGTTTCGAAATGGCCAAATTCACTTGCGCGCGAACGAAATGTGAAGCCATCGCAACCGGAGTGTTCGCACCGTACGTATTGCGAGAGCTACAAAAAGACTTGAACGACTGCCATTTCTTCACCATATTAACGGATGCGTCTAATCATGGAAGCACAAAAATGTTTCCTGTATTAGTTCGCTTTTTTTTCGGAAAAGGAAGGTGTCAAAGTGAAAATGGCCGATTTAGTAAATGAGCGGGGAGAGACTTCTGAAATAATAGTGAATTTGCTGAATGCTGCTATGAACAAATTCAACATAAACAAGAAGCTAGTTGCTTTCTGCGGAGATAACGCGGCGTGTAATTTTGGCAACCTTAAACGAAGCGGCACAAATAATGTGTTTTAAAAACTGAAGCAGCTTTACCCTGAATTGATTGGCGTCGGATGTGCAGCGCACATAGTTCATAACACTTTAAAAAAAGCGTGCAACAAAATGCCTTTTGATGTGGAGGTGATTGTCGTAAAAATTTATTCACACTTCTATTTGTTTACCGTACGTGCCGCTAAATTGGAAGAGTTTTGTGATTCAGTACATGTGGAATATAAAAAACTGCTGGGTTACAGCAAATCTCGTTTCCTAGGCTTGTTGTCATCAGTCGAATCAATTTTGCGAATTTTTGGTGGCCTCAAAGAATATTTTTTGGGAGACGCTAACACCCCAAATTCTTTGAGAACATTTTTCGAAAATCCAAGGGCAAAGATGTGGCTGCTTTTCAATAGAAATTAAATTTATTTTATTTATTTTATTTATGAAGCGCCCAAAAACTTTGTTTTTGATTACTTCCAGGCATCTCTTTTCAACCGAACAGTCAAAGCAGTCGAAGGCGACAACATCAATGCAATGGAAGTTGGACACGCACTCAATGTTTTTGTCAAATCGCTCCAATCTCGGAAAAAGTCTGCTTTTTTGTCAGCAACAGTGCAAAAGGAAATTGAACTAGTTTCTGCTGTTGACAAAAGAGTGTCAAAAGAACGAATGCAAGATCTCTCACGTCAATTCTACGGTTCGAATATTAATTTTGATTCTTTTTTGATTCTAAAGATTTTGTTCATTTGTTCCCTAGAATCATGTATCGAATACATTGAAAAGTGGATTGAACAATTCGACCATATCATGATATTCGCCTGGTGTGCACTTGATCAACCACCAAAATGGGAGTTTATCGAAAGTACCGCGAAGAGCATTGGAAAGAATAATCATTTTGACATAGAATCATCTGACACTGATTTATTCGATCAGTTCACATATTTGGAAAAATACGTTACCCCAGAGAATATCCAATCGTGGGAAGAATATAACACTGACACCGATGAACGCTGGGTTGAATGCTTTCGGCATTTTGACCAAAAGAAGGTCCCGTACAACCACATGGTGAGAATCGTATCGTATGTTCTCTGCTTACCAGGCACATCAGCTACCGTTGAACGCGTATTTTCTTTGATCAATCAGACTTGGAGCGATGAGAAATCACAACTCAAAATCGAGACATTGCGAGATCTTTTGTTTGTTCGGTACAACATTAAAATGACTTGTACGGAATTTTTCGAATTCATAAAGAAGCAGCCTCAAATGCTGAAAGAAATTGCATCAGATGGAAAATACGCGTTCAGAAAAACTACACAAGATCAATGAATTGATTACATAGGCCGATACTTTTGTAATTTAGCAGCAATTGCATTATTTCAGCTTTGAATGTATGTATGTACCTAAATATTTCTCAATTCGCAAATAACTATGCTGAAGTCTGTACGTCAAAAATGTGTTTGGATATCGACTAATAAACAGCAATAAAATCATTTCCAAAATTTTTCTTTAAAATTTTGTGTTGCTACAATCTTTTGTGTACGTAAATGAGTTTTTGGAAAAGTGGTCACACTATGCATACATATGCATATGCATGTGTGTGCATCAATCTATTAATATCGTTGAATTATTTTAATATCTGTTGCAAAATTTTCTACAGACAAGACTAACAAGTAGAAAATAAATAAAATAAAAAACTTTTTAACTTTTGATTTTGAAATTTTAGCAAAAGTCACTATAAACAATTTATGAGATTGAAAGTGAAAAGCGTGGGGCGCATGCATAATGTGACCAACCGTACTTCTTTCGGAAGTACAGTACTTCTTTTTAGTAAAAATTTAGTTGGTGATGCAGTCATATTAAACTAATCAATATCTTAAAAATGGCGTTCTCCATTTTCGGATGTATCCTTTAGTTTCCAAGATATTGAGTAAAAAGTGTCGTTAATTTTAATTTTAATTTCATACAAACTGGCTGCCAAATTGTGGACAAATGACGCTTACGACAAAATGNTATCCAATCGTGGGAAGAATATAACACTGACACCGATGAACGCTGGGTTGAATGCTTTCGGCATTTTGACCAAAAGAAGGTCCCGTACAACCACATGGTGAGAATCGTATCGTATGTTCTCTGCTTACCAGGCACATCAGCTACCGTTGAACGCGTATTTTCTTTGATCAATCAGACTTGGAGCGATGAGAAATCACAACTCAAAATCGAGACATTGCGAGATCTTTTGTTTGTTCGGTACAACATTAAAATGACTTGTACGGAATTTTTCGAATTCATAAAGAAGCAGCCTCAAATGCTGAAAGAAATTGCATCAGATGGAAAATACGCGTTCAGAAAAACTACACAAGATCAATGAATTGATTACATAGGCCGATACTTTTGTAATTTAGCAGCAATTGCATTATTTCAGCTTTGAATGTATGTATGTACCTAAATATTTCTCAATTCGCAAATAACTATGCTGAAGTTTGTACGTCAAAAATGTGTTTGGATATCGACTAATAAACAGCAATAAAATCATTTCCAAAATTTTTCTTTACGTCAAAAATGTGTTTGGATATCGACTAATAAACAGCAATAAAATCATTTCCAAAATTTTTCTTTAAAATTTTGTGTTGCTACAATCTTTTGTGTACGTAAATGAGTTTTTGGAAAAGTGGTCACACTATGCATACATATGCATATGCATGTGTGTGCATCAATCTATTAATATCGTTGAATTATTTTAATATCTGTTGCAAAATTTTCTACAGACAAGACTAACAAGTAGAAAATAAATAAAATAAAAAACTTTTTAACTTTTGATTTTGAAATTTTAGCAAAAGTCACTATAAACAATTTATGAGATTGAAAGTGAAAAGCGTGGGGCGCATGCATAATGTGACCAACCGTACTTCTTTCGGAAGTACAGTACTTCTTTTTAGTAAAAATTTAGTTGGTGATGCAGTCATATTAAACTAATCAATATCTTAAAAATGGCGTTCTCCATTTTCGGATGTATCCTTTAGTTTCCAAGATATTGAGTAAAAAGTGTCGTTAATTTTAATTTTAATTTCATACAAACTGGCTGCCAAATTGTGGACAAATGACGCTTACGACAAAATGTTACAAAAGAAAATCCTTCCATAAACTCTAAACTAATTAACAATAAACCGCTCGTCGGCCGCTGTGGTGTAGTGGTAAGCAGTGTCCGCTTCCACTCCGCAACGTCTGGGTTCAAGCCCTGGTCAAAGCAACATCGCAAAAATATAGAAAAAGGTTTTTTCTTAACGGCGGTCGTCCCTCGGCAGGCAATGNAAAGAAATTGCATCAGATGGAAAATACGCGTTCAGAAAAACTACACAAGATCAATGAATTGATTACATAGGCCGATACTTTTGTAATTTAGCAGCAATTGCATTATTTCAGCTTTGAATGTATGTATGTACCTAAATATTTCTCAATTCGCAAATAACTATGCTGAAGTTTGTACGTCAAAAATGTGTTTGGATATCGACTAATAAACAGCAATAAAATCATTTCCAAAATTTTTCTTTACGTCAAAAATGTGTTTGGATATCGACTAATAAACAGCAATAAAATCATTTCCAAAATTTTTCTTTAAAATTTTGTGTTGCTACAATCTTTTGTGTACGTAAATGAGTTTTTGGAAAAGTGGTCACACTATGCATACATATGCATATGCATGTGTGTGCATCAATCTATTAATATCGTTGAATTATTTTAATATCTGTTGCAAAATTTTCTACAGACAAGACTAACAAGTAGAAAATAAATAAAATAAAAAACTTTTTAACTTTTGATTTTGAAATTTTAGCAAAAGTCACTATAAACAATTTATGAGATTGAAAGTGAAAAGCGTGGGGCGCATGCATAATGTGACCAACCGTACTTCTTTCGGAAGTACAGTACTTCTTTTTAGTAAAAATTTAGTTGGTGATGCAGTCATATTAAACTAATCAATATCTTAAAAATGGCGTTCTCCATTTTCGGATGTATCCTTTAGTTTCCAAGATATTGAGTAAAAAGTGTCGTTAATTTTAATTTTAATTTCATACAAACTGGCTGCCAAATTGTGGACAAATGACGCTTACGACAAAATGTTACAAAAGAAAATCCTTCCATAAACTCTAAACTAATTAACAATAAACCGCTCGTCGGCCGCTGTGGTGTAGTGGTAAGCAGTGTCCGCTTCCACTCCGCAACGTCTGGGTTCAAGCCCTGGTCAAAGCAACATCGCAAAAATATAGAAAAAGGTTTTTTCTTAACGGCGGTCGTCCCTCGGCAGGCAATGGCAAACCTCCGAGTGTATTTCTGCCATGAAAAACAGCTTCTCATAAAAATTCAATCGCCATTCGGAGTCGGCGTAAAACTGTAGGTCCCTCCGCTTTGTGTGACAATATCAAGGCGCACGCCACAAATCGGAGGAGAAGCTTGGCCAAACACTAACATATGTGTTAGCGCCAATCTATTATTATAATTAACAATAAACATTAAAAATTAAATAATTTAAGAATTTTGTGAACTAGTAACATTTTCAGAGACTTTGGAGAAAATCGATCTTCGCGTTTTTGAGAAATTGCATCCCAAACTTCAATCGCGATTTCCCACAACCTGCCGAAATTAACTTACGTCAATCTTTTACCCAGGCAACGATATGTAAATTATGACTGTCATGTCATGTACATCTGTAGCTGTCAAATTTCATTTTAAGTGACTATTCAATCAATAAAAATGTGTTGACTTTGGCGTTGGCGTTGGTTTGACAGAACGCACATTAAAAGTATGCTTGCTACAATGAACGCTTGGCACCGAATGCCTTGGCCACTAAATTAACATACTAACGACAGATAAATTAATATTTCATATCAATAAATTCATAAAAAAAGTATTTTTGGATTGTTCCTCCATTCCAAGACTCGTATGGCCTAATTTTTGGAAAATAAAATAAAGAGATTTCTTATGGGAGATTTTCAAACAAATTTTTTATTGATGAAGAATTCTTTATTTTTTAAACTACTCGGCTTTCTCATGGAAATTTAATTTATATTCTTATAACTCCAGTCTACATACATATCGCGAACTTTCTTCAAAGGTGTACTAATTCAATATTTACCTTATCTTGTCAATTTAACTGAATTAAGTTTTTCAAATAGTATTTTCGACAGTAAACTTTCTTAAACCGCTTTAACTCCAGAATTATAATATTTAAAATATTCCTCAAATATTCCCGGTAGCAAACTTTCCTAAACCTCTTTATTTTGATACCCATATTGCAATATTTAATTTATCTTATTAATTAAAACAAACAAAAATGTTCAAACAGGTGGCAACGTTTCCCAAAAAAAAAATGTCGGCTGTGAGCCTTTTGAAACCTCTTAATTTTTACAGCCATATTGCAATATTTAATGTGTCTATCAATTTTAGCAAAACTGTAATTATCAAACAGGTGGCAACTCTCTAATTTTTTTCTTCTTCTAGATTTTAAGTTAGACTTCAAGCAATACATCGGTGAAAACTGCTTTCTATTTCTATTTCTATTTCGCATTCTATTTCTATTTCTATTTCTATTTCTATTTCTATTTCTATTTCTATTTCTATTTCTATTTCTATACAGACAGACACACAATAAAAATTTCCAAAAGTTCTTGATTTGGATTCTGTTGCTCTTATAAAGACCGCCAATACTAATTTTTCTTTAATATCTATTATGTACAGACATCGGCCTGTAAAAATTTTATTATATGTATAGATTTTCGGAAAATGGGCAAGACACCGCTTATGCACTTTATCGATTTCTATTTAAATATTTATTTAAATATATCACTAAGTGTAATTGAGCAAATTATCGAAAATGTTCGAAATAGGGGGAAACCCCGAGCTTTTCATGTACATAGATTAAAGAAACGTGAAAAAAACTATATTTACTCCGCCCCAACTTATACTTTTTACCTGTTAATTAAAAACTTAACTTTGTTGGATTTGGTACACTGTCAACGTTGTTGTATATTCTGCTTTTACCATTTATGTCATTACTTTAACACCATTTTTTGTTCTCAGGTCCTGTACTTCTTTGAGCTTTGAAATACTTGGTCACGCATGATATAAATGGTTTTGCGTTTGTTTCTCCCTTCTTCTGGATGATCGTCACATGGCCTGGGCGAAAAATTCGTTTAAACCATTAAAGTCGCCGGGGACCGATGGCATCATACCTGCGCAACTGCAAAGGGCTGTGAAGGTGTCGTGAAATTGGTTGGATCCTATTTATGAGAACTGCGTGAGGACCGGGTACATCCCCAAGGCTTGGAGGGTAGTCAGTGTTGCGTTCATCCCGAAGGCAGGAAAAGGCTCTGATGTTTCCCGTAGGGATTTTAGGCCTATCAGTCTCTTCGTTGTTGCTAAAAACGTTAGAGAGACTCATAGACCTGTATATAAGAAACGCGATTACTCGTGACTGTCTGTCAAGAGCTCAATATGCTTATTGCAAGAAAAGGTTGGTGAATACCGCCCTGCAGACATTGGTAAAGTCGTCAGACGAAGCCTTCACGGATGAAGATTATGCAGTAGAGGCCTTCTTTGATATCGAGGGGCCTTCAACAATGTCACTCCAGTGGCAATAGTCAAGTATATTCATAATCTGGGGGTTGAAACCAACCTAATAAGCTTACTTCGTGGCAGAACTGTCACGGCGGAGTTGGAGAGCGTCTGTACTCAAAGCAGAGTCAATAGGAGCACTCCAAAAGGTGGCGTTCTCTCTCCCCTGCTTTTTATTGCGGTTGTAAACGACCTTCTAGAGGAATTGGAAAAAGTGGGTTGCCGGGTTATCGCCTATGTAGAGGATGTGGAACTTTTGGTTAAAGGACGACTTTTATACACCCTTTTTGATCTGGCTCAACGGCGGCTGTCGTAGAAGCCTAACATTGAGGAAAGGGTAGGAAAGGTGTCGGTTGTCTTGTACTGCTGGAGGGGAACTAACGGTAGAAGGTGGGGTCTTTCGCCCAAATTAATTCTTTAGGTCTAGGAAACCAGATTTAAGCCTATATTGTTTCAAGAAGCCCTTGCCTGGTGGAACTCACTAGAGAAGTCTACACTTGTTAAACAGGAATTAGCGGAGCATTAGGAACCATACCTATACTGGTGTGGCGCCTGCGGATATTGCAGGCAGAATTGTCGCAGCACGAACTGCTATTAGGCTAAGAGAAGCCGGGTGCTTTCCTGACAGAAAAAAGGAAAAGAAGACGTTTCTCTGCTGCAGCAAACATTTTTATAGGGCACTTTAAAACACGTTACCTCTCAAGGGCTAATGATGGGGGTTCTGACAGGCCATTGTGTGATTGGTATTCGTGCGGTGAGACTAGGAATTTCGACTGATCTTTTTGTATCAGCTGTCAAACGGAAGGTGAAGTGGAATCATCTCCACACTTTCTTTTAGACTGTCCAACCTTCGCGAGGCTAAGATGGAAGAATTTTGGCTCGCACTTCTGAAAACACATTGAGCTCTCATGTATCGAAATTAGCCGCATTCGAAATTTCGTAATCGGCTCGCGGCGTTACTTAACCCAACCTAACCTGTACTTCTTTGAGCTATGAAATAGTTGGTCACATTAAGCATGCATGTATGTTTATTGACAGTAAGAGCTAGTACCGTCCGAAAACCTTGCAGTACAGATATATCAATAAAACCGTACAAAATAAAAGGAACATATACGTTTATAAATAAACATATACACCACACATACACAAAAACGGCACTCACGTACACAATACATACGAGGGCGATTGATTCGCATCATTTTACACATTCGCATTCGACATTCGCATTCGCATCAAATGATACGAATGGTTTGCGAATGCGAATGTGTACATGGGCAGAGTGTCCACACTAATGTTGTTGAAATGGCTCCAAGTCTGTTTAACGAGGGTGCGGGAAATAACCGGCTTTTAGCTTCAGGCGCTAAACGGTTAAGTAGTATATCAAGCAACATTGATGGGCCTTTAACAAGTACTGCTAAAAGTCGTATTAGCAACCTAGAAATAATTTTTGATTCCTACAGCGAAAGGAAAGGCTCGAATGTAAAATCTGGAGACATTAAAAAATTTGAAATAAAAGCTCAATTGACGGCTTATCTTAAAGAAAAACGGGCTCATCTCGGTGAAAATCTACTCGATTGGTGGCATACTAAACAAAAATACGACAAATTTACAGATCTGGGTCGTAAATATTTGAGCGCTCCACCCGCCGTTCCAAGTGAGCAATTTTTTAGTGCAGCCGGCCTTATATACGAGCCTTACGAAAATTACTTTTTATGAAATATAATATTGCCATTTTGAACTTTGACTACAAGATTAAAACACTGTATAGGTTAAGCACTCGTGCAATGTTATAATAATAATAATTAATTAACAAAATTTTTAAGTAATAAAAACGATGACTTAACATTCGCATTCGCGAATTTGAAAAATATGGCATTCGAGACATCCCTGTTAAATACACCAAAACCGTACTAGACTGTCTCGCTTAGATTACGGAATGTTTACACATTGGGAATTTAGCTTACTGCCAATATAGAAGTATTACATATATGGGCGCATGAAATAGACTTGAATTGATATGAAAAGTAATATATGTATGTACATTAGACTGTAAAGGTCTGCATCGGAATTCAGTTTGCTTCACTGTGAAGTTTTTTTCAAATATGTAAACTACTCATACTTTAACAAAGAGGGCATGGAAGGAAGAGAAGTGAAAATTTTGAGCACTGTATACATGAAAAAAGTACTCAAACAAAATATGTTCCGAAAAAAAGAAAAACATAAACAAGCAGTACTATGGTGCTAAACTTCCACAAAAAATATGTTCCTTCACAAGTATTTTTTGAGTATTTTTGGAAGTTTTCGTTTAATAAATACTACATAATGTTAACAGACATGGAAAAACAATGTAGGGAATTATCAAGGCTAATACCCAGCTAGCCCAATGCCGAGCGAGAGACAAAAGGGACTCCCACAGCAACACCTCGAAGGAGCGTTTTAAAATATGAGATGAATAAGCATTCCATATGGGTTATCTGCGGATGACCTGTTAAAGAAGAAACGTAATTTTTTACCAAACTGCTTCACCTTCCAAGGATGGTCATAGGCCAATAAAAAATTCGATATATCAAGGGCGCGTGCGTGTTTGCGGTAGAGCTTTGGAATTTGGTTGAGTGATATATGAAGACAAACCCAAACCTCGAACCTGACACTATGGAGGTTAACGGACCTCTGATTCGGGTTCTAAAACCCCACATATATGAATTTTCAGGTTTATTCAATGCATTTTTCCCTGCTTGACGTTCAACTGACCACGAACCTGACGTGATAGAGGCTAACGGACCTCGCATTCGCATTCGCATTCAGCCTGTTGAATAACATAGGGTTTGGTTTAATATGCATACACTTTTTTTGTAAACCTGTGTAATTTTTATCAATATTCGTTTATAATTAAAACATTTTTCTTTTATATTTTACTCACTTCTTTAAGATAATTTTTCTGCGGATCATACGAACGAGAGTTCAAATAATACACAATGCAAAATGTTAGCTAAACCCTAGTTGCGCGAAACAATAAAATAAGCCCCCTTTCTTCAACGAATCAAATTCGACAATGAAAATAAAATTTATGAATTTTCTTAACATTATGTTAAATGATAACATTTTGAAAGAAAAAACTTCATAAGTATTCGTATACTTCCTATGAAGTTTTCAAATACTGCTGAATTCAATCAACATACTCAAGTGTTTTGGAAAAGCGGAACAGTGTTTTATGTAGCAGAGCACTGTTGAGTAACATTGCTCAGTTATTCAAATTTATGATGTTCTCTTTTTTTCTTCCTATCTTTTTTAGTACTCTAAAATTTATGTTTCATTTACTCATGTACACATGTGAAGAGTATTTCTGCTGGTATATTTGCAGACCTTTATTAGACTGCATCACTTCCCATACAAAAAAAATCGGTACTATTTTTCCACTGGAATTATAAAACCTATTATTTTTTAAGACGTCCACCAAAATATTTCGGAAAAATATTAAGATTTAAGTGAGCTGGACCGATTTGAAAATACCTCCAAAAATGGAGTTTTTTATGAATAAAAATAGTTTCTTAAAGATTTTTTTTGAAAAAATCCCCTCAAATGACAAAACGGCTTAAGCTTAAAATATTTGCAGAAAAATATTTAAAAAAAAAATTAAAAAAATTTTGAACGGAATCGTAATGATGAGATTTTTGATGCTGTTTTTTAACTTTTTTCAAAGATTGGTATAAGAAAAACTTGAATAACTGAACCTAAACTCTTCCGATTTAGACTTGACAGGTGTCATTGGAAAGGTATTTTCTCACCCTTTTTATTTCTTTGCTAATAAACTCATTCAAAGGATGGAAGAGAAAGGTAGGAGGAACGAACGTCATTCAAAATTGAATTAAGATGTGTTGGTACTCGAAGAAAAAAGATGGGACACGAATTACGTTTTTTGGCCAGAAATAAAAACAGTGTACAAATACCTTTCTACTGAGATCCCATAAGTCTAAATCAGAACATTTTTGGCCCAGTTATTCAAGTGTTTCGTAAATCAATCTTTGAAAAAGTAAAAAAACAGCATCAAAAATCTCATTCTTACGATTCCGTTGAAAATATTTTTATGCAGATTTTTTAAGCTTAATCTAATTTGGCATCTGAGGGGACTTTTTTCAAAAAGTTCTTTAAGAAACTATTTTTATTCATAAAAAACTGAATTTTTGGAGGTATTTTCAAATCGGTCCAGCTCACTTAAATCTTAATATTTTTACGAAATATTTTGGTGGACGTCTTAAAATATAATAGATTTTGTAATCCCGGCGGAAAAACCGCAACTTTTTTTGTTGATGCAGTCTAATGTATGTACATACTTATGTATGTGGGTATATGAATAACAATCGCTTAAAAACGATCTCAAATTTTGTACAACGCTTTTATCAACTTGCAATGTTGTTTGTCCAGACAGCTATAAAAGCTTTGCCTTGCAAATTTCCAAAAAAACGCATAGTGCATAGGGCGACATCTACCTCTCCAGTTGAGAAGTAGATGTCGTCCTATGCATTACGTACGCTACAGCGGAAATGGGCGACCCGCCATTTCTTTAAAACAGCGTCGGCAGGGAGACTTTTACTCTGCTCGCGCCTATACTAAATGTATAGAAAGCGGGAAAGGCAGTGCCTATCAGTGCTTTAAATGAAATTAATTGGTGCTCGTATGTATGTGTATACATATGCATATGCAAGTGTGTGCATCAATCTATTAGGCTGCGTTTCTCCAAACGAAATTTAAGTGGGAATTAACTTTAATTTAATTTTTTATTTTATTCTCATTTAAATTATTTTCGGTTTCAATAAGCTCTATATTTAAGTGAGTAAAAAGTGGTTGTAAAACAGACTTGGCCAGCGAAAGCTTTCATTTGTACTGAGAGCTTTTGAAAGCTTTGGCACGCTGTGTTATAAAAGCAGGGTTGGTATACAAGTAAGCAGCAGATACACAATGATCAGCTGATTAAACGTGTAACATGTCTGAGTGTGATTATTCTGATTTAATTTTTATTTAAGTGGAGAGCATAGGTCACTTAAATCAAAATTAAAAACAAATTAAAATTTATTGTAATTTTCAATTAAATGAATCTGGTGAAACGCAGCCTTAATATCGTTGAATTATTTTAATATCTATTGCAAAATTTTCTACAGACAAGACTAACAGCCAGTTTCACCAAACTATTTAAGTGGAAATTAACTTTAATTTAATTTTGTATTTAATTCTCATTTAAATAATTTTCAGTTTCAATAAACTATTTATTTAAGTGAGTAAAAAGTGGTTGTAAAACAGACTAGGACTAGCTTTCGCTTTCATTTGTACTGAGAGCTTTTGAAAGCTTTGGCACGCTGTGTTGTAAAAGCAGGGCTGGTATACAAGTAAGCAGCAGATACACAATGATCAGGTGATTAAACGTGTAACACCTCTGAGTGTGGTTGTTCTGATTTAACTTTTATTTAAGTGCAGAGCATAGGTCACTTAAATCAAAATTAAAATTGATTGGTGAAACCGAAAATTCGAAAATTTTCACTTAAATAATTTGGTGAAACTGGCTGTAACAATTAGAAAATAAATACCTAAAAATAAAAAAACTTTTTAATATACGTGGTTTTATAAATGAACTAAAAAGTAACTTTTGATTTTGAAATTTTAGCAAAAGTCATTATAAACAATNTGGATGTGATTTTCCAATATTATTATGCGTTCAAACTTTTAAGGTATTTCGTCTGAAATAAGTATATGTATCTGTAGAACAATGATTCGCACCCATTTTGAAATTGCCACCTACTATACTGTAAAGCTTGGCCGTCAGCCGACAGGTGTACGGACGGTCGTCACTCCTTTGGGGGTGTCTTTCGTCCGCATGCACTGCCGGAAGTGCGGCTACACTCTCCACGTGGGGGCGGCTGGAAACAGGCTATAGTTACGGTCATGTCTCTGGCTATAATGCTGGCTAGTGGTAGTCGGGCGGAGAGAAGAAAACTCTCGGGGAGGAGAGGCTGATATTAGAGGACAGTCGGGGTGATGGGTTTGACATTGGTCTCACATCATTGCTCGGATCGCCTTCTGAGCTGCCTCTCTTTCCCATAAATTACCCCAACTCCAAGGTGGAACAGCATATGCCGAAGGA
>NW_016163870.1:0-4401 GCF_001687245.7 Rhagoletis zephyria | reverse complement strand
GGGGGCGGCTGGAAACAGGCTATAGTTACGGTCATGTCTCTGGCTATAATGCTGGCTAGTGGTAGTCGGGCGGAGAGAAGAAAACTCTCGGGGAGGAGAGGCTGATATTAGAGGACAGTCGGGGTGATGGGTTTGACATTGGTCTCACATCATTGCTCGGATCGCCTTCTGAGCCTTCTCTCTTTCGCATAAATTACCCCAACTCCAAGGTGGAACAGCATATGCCGAAGGATGCATGGCCAGGGGCGTGCCTGGTTCCTAGTATGCGGACTCTGGATACCGGTCGTCCACCAGTTTCAACCAGACTTGCCCTGGGATCGGGATTACCGCGGTGTACTTTTCCCATTTCCCGTTTACTCGTGGGAATCACATGCAAAATTTCAATTTAAAAAAAGAGCCAGATGGAGCTCCAATACCATCACTTCCGGACCAAGCCTGCACTGCTGAGGTCAGTCCGGCTAGGTTGTGGCCAGTGGAGGCTCAGAGGTGTCTTCGGAAGCCATTGGGCTTCCCAACTCCGCCGGTTTAACAAGAGCTCCGGAATTAGTAGCCGAACCTTTGTCGAGCCCAGCTGCTGGAAGTCTGACCGAAGTTTCTTCGGACTCAGATACTGATAGCACTGTTATCCTCGACGACATCAGTGTATGCTCTGCTGTCTTAGGGCTAACCGAAGTCGGCACATTGGTGCAAGGAGTGACTCTAAACCCTACTTCTGGCTTCGTACAATTCAACTCTCGGGCCAACGAAAGCTGCCTACAGTAAGGGGGCGAGTAGCGTCGAACTGGGCTTCATTCCCGTTGAACCCGTCAACAAACCACTTGGAGCAGAGCAACTGGCTCAGCTCCAAGAATCTATAATAGATGTCGTTATCGAGCGATCGGGGACCGACGTAAAGCCGGAGTTTGAGAGATGCGTCCTCGAGCTGGGTGGCTTCTCGTCGTCTGCTCGAACGCACAAACCGCGACATGGCTACGGCTACACGCCGAACATATCAAGGCCAAGTATGGTCTTGAAATTTCACTCGTTGAGGAAACATGTCATTCGGGGCTACTTTCCTCAAAGCACCCAGTTAACCGACGAGAAGGTTCTGGCCACCATCGCAGCCCAGAACCATCTCTCAGCGGCGTGCTGGAAGGTGTCACGCATACAGGTGCAGGATAAATTTCTCCACTTGGTCATCGTAATCGACCACGATTCGATGGTAAAACTTACTGCGGCTAAAGGTAGGATCGCCTACAGATATGGGCAAGTAAAACTGCTGTTGCGAGCTAAAGAGCAGCAACCGAAAGAGGCGGGGGTCACAGAGCCTGCGGAGGAAGCTAGGGAAGCTGTTATCACGGCTGAACCCGAGCTGGACGTGAGGCCATCTACCAGCAGAGCCGCCGGGCATGCTGGCAGCTGGCACACGTCCATTGCAGCAGAGGGAGCAGACGTGGTGAAAGCGAGAGACCTGTGCAGGCGAGGCACATGCGGGACAAGACTCCAAGTCACTGCCAAGCAACAGGCAAGCAACTGTGCTACCTGTGGCATCAACAGGGACTGGATCCGTGGCCTCGAGTGTGACTCGACAGCCCACGTTGAATGCCGCTTTTGGGCGACAAGAAGACGTAGTTTCCAAGCCGGTAAAAAACACCACCGTAAGACCAAAGCGGACCGGTGATGCCAGGGAAAAGGGGTCCCGACGAGACAAAAGGGAGTGTCTCGTTAAAGCGTCGCTTCAGGGGAAGCAATGAGCACCTTAATGGTGCTACAGGCCAACCTACATCATGCCAAGGGGGCATCGGCCACAATTGATAGGTTAGCCAGCGAACGCAAATTCGCAATAGGCCTGCTTCAAGAACCTTGGTTTAGCGGAGGCCAAGTAAGAGGACTGGGTAGTTCAGGTAGGTTAATCTACGACCGGCTTGGGGATACCCCCCGCGCCGCCATTTTGATTAATGGCNGCGCCACCATTTTGATTAACAGCAACCTCAATAACACGCCTCTTACTCCTTTTATTTCCAGGGACCTTTCAGCGGCTGTAGTCGAGGTGTCGACGGTGGGTGAGTGCAGGAAATTGTCCTTGCATCCGCCCACTTTCCTGGTGACGTCCCCACCATACCACCATTGGAGGTGCAGTAGCTCGTCGAATTTTGTCGACGTACAAATAGACAATTTATTATTGGTTGTGATGCGAATGCCCACCACACGGTGTGGGGCAGCTCCGATATCAACGTAAGGGGTGAGTACCTATTAGAATATCTGTTACAAAATAACATAGAATTTGCGAACAGAGGTTGCAAACCTACATTTATTATTGCCGCCACGGAGGAGGTACTAGATCTCACTCTCTGCAGCAGATCAATTTCCGATTGTGTTTGGAATTGACAAGTCTCGGAAGAAGCATCGCTCTTGGATCATCAACACATAGTATTCGAGATCCCAGGGCGATCTGAGCTCCGAGGCTTGACTTTCCAGCCCAAGAAAACTGAGTGGGCCCTATTTAAAACCTGAGTAAAGGTTAGGGCAGACTCGTTGCTAACCACCATTGACTCAGTCGACGAAATGGATGTCGCAGCGGATCTGCTTAACAGAGTTCTGTTGGAATCCTTCCATGACAGCACAGTTACTTGTTCCACCTTGATGAAACGTAAGGTTCCCTGGTGGAATGGGGAACTGGATGCTAAGCGTAAAACTTTCAGGAAGCTCTTCAACAGGGCCAAAAGGACACATCAGTGGGACGAGTATAAGGACTGTCTCACTGACTATAACAAGATTTTTAGGCGCTCGTAGAGGGATTCATGGAGGCGATATTGTGGAACAATTGAAACGCTACCTGAAGCCTCGCGTCTGCATCTTTGACAGGGACAAGGTGCGGTGGGCGGTAGAGTCTTTTAACCCTTCAAAGCAGCGGGTGGTGATGGGATCTTCCCAGCACTACTCCAAAGAAGCATTGAGGATATTATTGATCCCCTGATCTGTATATTTAGGGCTAGTTATTGCTGGGAATACATACCGTATGCTTGGAGGAAGGTGTCCGTGTTATTTATTCTGAAATCGGGCAACAGGCCCCTTGACTTAGCTAAATCATACAGACCTATTAACTTAATTTCCTTCGCCCTCAAAACTTTAGGGAGACTTCTAGACCTCCACATTAGGGAGAGACTTAACACTTTCACTCCCTTACATCACACACAATTCGCGTATGTTAAAGGGAAATCCACGGATTCGGCCCTACATTATCTGGTTAGTAGGATCGAAAGTGCCTTCGAGGCAAAGGAGATCGCTCTGTGTACCTCCTTGGACATCGAGGGGGTTTTCGATAATACTGCCTATGGATCTATCTCAAGGGCATTGGCCCAAAGAGGCTTAGATCCTACTACTGTTGGTTGGATCCACGCTATGCTTCGTGAGCGCGAAATTACATCGTCCTTGGGCAATACTCAAGTGAAGATCAGAGCCGTGAGAGGCTGCCCACAGGGAGGGGTCCTTTCTCCCTTGCTTTGGTCACTTGTTGTGGATGACCTCTTAATCAGACTACATGAGTGTGGTTATGATGTTGTGGGATACGCAGATGACCTTGAAATTATTGTTACGGGGAAATTCGGCAGTACTGTCTCTGACATTATTTGCGCAGCTCTTCGCGTGGTCTCAAACTGGTGTGCCAATGAGGGCCGCAGCATAAATCCTCGGAAGGCTGTTCTAATACCGTTTACAACAAGATATAAACCGAACCTTGGTTCGGTCACTCTTGCACGGACAGTACTTGAATATTCCGATGAACGATTACTAAAGCCACACGAGCCATGTGGGCCTGCAGAAGACTTTTTGGTAGGAAATGGGGGTTGAGCTCAAGGCTGATTGAGTGGCTCTACCGTATGATCGTCCGTCCGATTGTGTCCTATGCATCCATAGCGTGGTGGCAGAAGGCAATGCAAAAAACTGCTATACTTCGCCTTAACAAGCCGCAAAGATTGGCATGTCTATCCGTCACAGGATCTATAACAGCGTGTCCAACTGCGGCTCTAGAGTCGCTCCTGGGATGGACTCCTCTCCATATTTTTATTCAGGAATCAGCAGCCACGAGGGAGCTGCAACTTCGACTATCTAACGACGGCTTCTTCGTAAAGAAGCCTCATGCAGGTATTCTTGGGAAGATACCAGGGTTGGATATATGCGGAATCTCTGATTCCATGACAAAGGAGGTCTGCTTTGGCAGAAAATTCCAAGTGATAATCCCCGATCGCGAAGATTGGACAAATGGGCTCCCTGCCTTTGATCTCAGATATGTACACTGGTACACAGATGGATCAAGGATGGCGGACAAAGCGGGTGCAGGCATCTTTGGATCTAGCACCAAACTTACAATTCCTATGGGCAAATGGTCCACGGTGTTTCAGGCTGAAATAGTCGCAATCTTAA
>NW_016163869.1:0-34322 GCF_001687245.7 Rhagoletis zephyria | reverse complement strand
TTTTTAATTTCAAATGATTTCACAGTTTTACAGCTCTGGTATGTATATACGTAGTCACGAGACAAAGAAAGCGACACGACATTTTCGGATATTAGCCCGAAAACAAGCCTCTATTTTTCAATGTGGCAACACATAGTGAAACAGAAAACAAAGAACGCGAAAAAGAGAATAGTGACGAAAACAAAAAAAAAACCTTGTTCCCGTCGCTTTCTGAGCTGACAGTTGAAATAAATGTCGGTAGCTTAAGTGGCACTGGTTTCATGTCTCTTTCTTCGCTATTTGTCTCGTTACTATATTCTTTTCCTAAGGCAAGTTTTGGAGTTATATAGCAGTTTAAGTTGATTCCGACGTGTTACCAATCCGACAGAGGGCGCAATTGTATCATTTGTCAGAAAATCGAAGTAGACAACCCATAATCTGGCACATTTATCGTGAATATTGGCATAAGTCAAACACTGTGCATCGGTTAGTGATGCTTTTATAGGAAATAACGCCATTTTTTTTTGCCGTTTGCCGTTGTTCAGTAATACCTTTGGACTTATTTTCGTTTAACTAACTGCTTATTAATAGTTACATATTTCGTCTTTTTTCCGTCTAATCCATACTAAAGCTTCATAAAGCAGTCATAATTTGAAAGCTTAAAAATGTTTGCTTCCAAATGATTGCAAATAATCAAAAAAAATATACGTTCCAAGACAAACATATTAATTAGTCAAAAACCTGAATTAGCTCTCCTAAAAACATGAAAATGTTCAAAAAACTTATATTCACATACATTTTTCAAATTAAAAATTATCAAGAAATATCAAAATTGTATGCATGTCGCCTCGTCACAAAAGAAGCTTATCCAATAATTAGTTATTTCCCATTATGCCTCATCGAATGCAGGCATAAATAGTGCATAAAAACTGAGCAATTACATGAAGCAGACATTCGTACAAACAAACAAAAAAATCGAAACAAAAATACTTTATTTGGAATATATGTATGTACATATTTTTTTTTTGATTTTTTATTTGTAATCAAACAACTATCAAAGTTAACTAAAAATATTTAATTTCAGCACAACAACAATTTTTATAACTTATCCAGTAAGCTACATACATAGTTGATTTTATTTATATTTATACACCATATCTGTAAAGTTTCATGAGTGTGCACCTAAATTTAAAAAAAATGGGAGAATGAATTTTTGGAATATTACGATTTTAATCATTTTAAATGCTTCAAACTATCAAAATTAAACGGTGAAAATATTCTTCTTGCCAAAACGAACAAATCTTGTGTAATAAAACTAGTGTGTCACCAAATGAAAAAAATTACTTTTTTTTAAATATTTTTATTGAGCTTTGTACCACAATTATAGCGACGATAGCAGTAGGTTGAATAAGGAAGATGAATTAGCAACACGAGTTTACGGGGTGTGCATAGCTCAGTGGCTAACGCTGAAGTCTAGAAAAAAGAAGTCTGATAAGGAGAGGTGGTGATCTCCGAAATAGCTGCTATAACTTCTACCGCTTAGACTTTGTTGCTTTTTCCATTTTTCCTAATAAAATAATCATGGTACAAAGCTCAATAAAAATATGTAAAAAAATAAAAAAACATTAAATGTTAATAAGCCATAATAATCTTGACAAATGAAAAAAAATTCATTTTATTAGCATATACATGACAAGTAATTTTTAAGCAGAAAAAACACAACCGACTTCAATTCTCATATGTATAAAAATTTTGGGGTGCCGTTAATTTTTTGATGATAAAATTATCGGATCTAAACAAAATTAGTATCGGATCACCTATGAGACACTACCTTTTCGAAAGAAAAAGAATTATCGAAATCGGTTGACGTGGTCCAAAGTTATACGATAACATATGTATGTACATAAAAAAAATATATATATTCCGACGAATTGATAACCTTCTCCTTTTTTTAAGTCGGTTAAAAATATATACATATGTACATAAGGAATATTGTGTAAAAATTTTAGACGCCAATATTTAATTACTTTTAAATAATATGGCTTTAGGCGTGCGATTTAATGACTGCGTAAGGTGCTACGTGGCGTATACGTTACATATACAACTACGGGTATAGGAACGCGACTGTTTTAGTATATCTTTTTTAAGTTTTTATTTAAATACAATTTCGCGTTGGAATCTTGTTCTACATAAAAAAAATAATAATTTGATGTAGACAGATACTTTGTTTTGGCATTTGGAGTTTGTGTAGATACTAGGTTTTAGATGTGTCGTATCACCGAAAATCTTGCANATTTAAATACAATTTCGCGTTGGAATCTTGTTCTACATAAAAAAAATAATAATTTGATGTAGACAGATACTTTGTTTTGGCATTTGGAGTTTGTGTAGATACTAGGTTTTAGATGTGTCGTATCACCGAAAATCTTGCAGCTTTCAACAAATAGGCCTAGTTAAAAGGTGCGTCTAAACACAGTATATCCAGAATTATAAAAACCCGATTTTCCGAGAAATTGTTGGATACTGTGTTTGGGAATGGAGCAGCCGATATGCACATACACACATACCCACATGCATGTCGTCACTTTTTCGGAAATACATTTGTTAAACGTCCCGTTAGTTCTTCACAGGCACACCCCTTCACCGTTAAATAGTCTTTTAAGCATTTCCTACGAAAATTTAACATTTTTTTGTTTCTCCTGTAAAATTTTAAATTTATCAAACAGTGCCGTATGCGTTGATGGCGAAGATATTTATGTATGCATAGTTTCTGTATTTCCCCCGAATGTCATTATAAACGGAAGACTAGCATCAAAGAAGAGAGATTAATGTTAAGTTTGCTAATTGCTGCGTTGAATATAATTTTGTTCTCTCGATTTTTTATGGTGAATTCAGAGCAAAGGAAGAGTGGAGATCTCTACTAGCTGATTGGGGTCAAGTTGGTAGGTAATTGACATCCGACACTGTAACTTTATGATCAGTTTTCCACAAAAGCTCATTTCTACATATAACAGCGTTCGTATTTCTATTCAAAATAGTCCCTAGCATAAAATAAAAGCACAAATTTATTTACATACAAATATACGCGTGCCATCAGTCAGCTTTCATTTCTCACCCGTATTGTATTTATTTATTGATATTGATGGTTGCGTTAAATATAATATATTTCGAAAAACGTGTCCAACTGCTATATTTGTACGCACATTTATATACATACATACATATACTTACTTATGCATATGTATGAGCTGTTTTGTAATAATGAGCCTCTTGTCATCGGGCCGAATAAATGCCGCCTGTTTTCCACTAATGACCTTGGTTTTTGTCTACTAAAATATGTAGGTTTTTTTGGGTCCATTAATGAAGTTATTTGTATTACGGCGATGCATCAACGTCAACGTCAGCCATTGCTGCTATTATTCTACTTAAGTTGGGCAACGTTGCTGGTTTCGATGGCAGCTTTCACTGGCTCCCAGTGCCATGAAAAGACTCCACCAATGCACTATGGTCGAAATGCCTGTTTTCTGGGCCAAAACTATGTTTTTACATGTGTTAATTTCACTTCTTTCAAAGTCTACTTGCTTGCTTTCAATTGAAATTTTGATTGAGTGTAAGACATAAAGTGTAAAGTTTGATTACTTTTGTAAAAACATTAGAATGCATTCTTAAAAAATGTTGATGTGGAGTAGAGTGGTCCAAAAAAATAAAGTCGGAGTTTTAATGCCGGCACACCCTAGGATTGATCTATATCGAAAAAGATATACCCCTATTTTTTTATTTTGAAATCGAAAAATATTTAGGGAGTGCTCAAAGCGCTCGAAGGTTTTATATGGAGAAAAAACAATTTTTCGTAGAAATGGTATAAAACTCTCGAAAATCAATATTTTTCGACCGGAAAACTGTGGTTCTCTTCAGGAGACTTCCAGTATTAATATTCAATTGTTTATTTAACAATTTTTTTATGATTAAAGATTTTTTATTGGTCCCCCCACTGCATTTTCTAAGGGCTTTGGAGAACCTATAAAATATAGTTAACAAGAAAACATTGTTAAAGAAACAATTGAGTGTTATTACTGGGAACACAAAATTAATAAAAAAAACTAAACCCTTCCTACTGGTAAGTGTCTCATCTCTCTAATTTTAGCCTAATCCATGTTTTGTCCTTTCTACTTATTTTACGACCATCGATCGATATGTGGGTCATTTCCGATCAAGGTGATATTTTGGGTTCAGTCCATTATCAATTATTTTATGGTGGTAAAAACGAAAAATAAACAAGTAATTTTTAAGCAAAAAACAAAACCGAATTCAATTCTCATGTAAAAATTTAATAATATCGTTACTTTCTTCACGATCCAATGATCGGATTCAAACCAAATTAGTATGGGACCACCTGCCCCTTAAAAAAAGAATTATAGAAATCGGTTAACGTGGTCCAAAGTTATGCGGTAACATACATAACAAAAAAAAACAATATTTCGACGAATTGATAACCTCCTCCTTTTTATGAAATCGGTTAAAAACAGATCAAATACGATTCAAATAATAAGCTATACAAATTTTGTTTTTTATTATTGTAAGCTGATTTATTTGCTTTTTCGAACGGTATTTTCTTTGATATACATATAACACCTACTGTATACAAAAATATTTGCCCCCGCTAATGCTATTCGATATCATTGTTGGGAAAAGCTCAAGTTTTGAAATGGCATAAATTTGACAAAATAAATTACGGATCTGTATACCGTATTTCCAGATCAGGTCATTTTACCAAGATATTTTAATTTTTATGAAAGAAAAATTCAAACTTTAATAACTAAATGCCGGTGTGATCAGCAAAGTTAGTTTCTTACTTTTTGCTTTTTTGTATTCGATTTCTTGTACATAATATGAGGAATTACCCTCTTCGAGTTGTAATTTCCTGTTTCCAATAGGCATAAAAAGCAGTTAAGGCTTGGTGGAAATAAACTAAAACACTTTTTTTGAAATTGTTTCTTATTTGTATTAAAGCCTGTTCCTTTTACCAAAAAAACGATGAAAATCGGTGGATAAATAAACTACTTTTGAATGGCCAAATGAAAATGTGTAATAATTTCTATTATTTGTGAAATAGACGCAGGAAATAATGTCCTGCATGAGAAACATTTTGCATATTAAAATATGATTTTTTGTTAATTCGCATTGCAAACTTAAAATGAAAATATATTTGGAAAATGACCGGATCTAGAAAAAAACGGTATACACGTAATTGTAATCAACGACGCAAAGCTAAATTTACGTGTCTCGGCGTTTTCTATGTAATTTTGGGGTCCCTAGATCGAAATAAATTTCTACTTATTGATTAAGGAGTTTTAAAGAATTGCTTGTTTTTATATCTTCCTTATATTTTTGGTGTGTATAACAGAAGAGAAGTATACATGCATGCACACGAATTCTATAAATAACGTTACTCAATTTTGGTAGGGTGTGCAGAGGGTCAATTCTTGTTCTGCGTTATTGTGAAGTGATAAAAATAACTTATTTCGGTGTGAATTTTTGACTTTTCACTTCACTTTGCGATAACGCACACCAAGAATTGCCCCCCCCCCCATTTGGAATAAAAGGTTTTACGTATCCTTATACTCGTTGTTGAAACGCGGTTTTAATTTCATGCCAAAAATTTAAAATGGCCCACAGTGAACAACTTTCATTTTCCACGTACATAATTACGTATGTTTATGTTTTGTTTTCCGAAGTCAATAATCAATCAGTTTGTGTGAATAAGTGTTTCGAAATAAGCGCCCACATAACTGTATAGGGCTATAAATATAAAACTGTTTGCGTTTTTCTCAGGCATGGTATAATTTTTTACTATACTTCAATTGCCATAGAGCAATGCGCTTTTGTTTTTGATTGAGTTCTTATCTAAGAGTATTTATAGTATTTTTTATTTTGCTTAAGAAAAAATAAAAGGGTCCAACTAAATTTTACAAAAAAAAAAAAAACACTCAAACGAATGGGTAGTGTTGATGGTAATTATCTTCAGCCGCCTATGGGAACATTATCGTTGGCTCATTATCACAATTTCTGATAAATGCTCAAATTAAATACTATATATATTACCATTAGCTTGCATAGCTCTGAAAGTGTGTGCAATCAGCTGCATGTTCAAAATTGACATATCCATATACATTCGTATGTATATTTATATTTTACTTGAAAATCTCATCATCGTTACGTATACGCCCTGGTGTATGTAGATGCGGTTTATGACCATCCCACTTAGTGCTAGTGGAAATAAGCTTTCTGAGTTGAATGCCATAGATTCCCGCTACGACGCCATGGTCAGTCAGTTTTGGTTTTTGATTTGAATTATGTGGCAAGTTAAATCTCAGCTTTTTTGTTCTAGCTAAGTCTAGAAGCACATTGAGAGCCCGAATATGTTAAAAATTGGTCTAGTGCCCCAATTTTTAGCCAATTAAATAGTTTAATAGAGAAAGTAAAGTATACTACTATACAACCGTGCGAATAGGTGTTAAAAGAGCAATCTTGAACGCCGTTGCAATTTTTGTATATGCCAGTGCATAGGTAAGACTACTAACCCGCTTAAATTCCTATTTTTTTCTTTCAGACATGCCTCTACAATTAAATCACCACTCCGTGAAGCGAAGGCTTCTAATTTTTATATCTATGGCCAAGCATCTGGTTTACAACCTAATTTCTTCGGAAATTTTCTCCAAAATTTTAATACGACGGCCAAGTTTTCCACCCACTTACTTATAATCGCTTATACACACCCCAATATTTACTACGACACACGTTCTGTTTAGTCCACCATTTCAGTCATTGTAGCAATTCTAGCAAGCTCTGATAGGCAAACCAGTTGACAACCGAACACTGACCAGCGACTGCCAGTATTTTCTACTTAAAAAATTCCACTCTTCTTGGAAGAGATTCCGCTTCATGAAGGATTGTAATTAAATACCAGAGAAATGAATTAACAAAAAAAAAGAAAAAACAATGCTAGTTGACAACAAGAAACTAAAAGGTTTTCTATGGAAATTACAAGATGTACCAATTTTTTTTTCAACGGAAAAGGTATGGGATGAGAATTACTGCATTTTATTATCATTTGCATAAATTACTTCAACGAAGCTAGCGTGGATAATACTACATAGTACACGAATGAATAAGAGGGAATAGAATGGAAGAGTAAAACACGAAAAATTTTCACTTTTGCATCCACATTTTTGATGTGAAAATTATGCATTTACAGTCATGGCCGTAAGGAGATTTGCATTCGCATTTATGGATACATTTCCACCTACAAACGCCGACGTTCTTCTGAACTTGCTTACATATTGACATTTACACGGCAATACTGATTTGTGCTGGTGTTTTTTTTTCGCACAAATGTTTTGCATTTATGCGCATACATACATACATATGTATGTATGTACTGCACTTAAATTCCTATTTGCATTCCAGTTTGTGCAATTTTCATTTCAATGTTATTTCTGCACCTTCTCTACCCCGACGCATTTGGAATTAATCATATGCCCCAGGGTGTACCAGTTGTATAGCGCGAAAGCGTTTGTAATTTGCATACATATATACCTACTATAAATATGTATGGTGCATAAAAATGTGTATGAGCATACGCCACTTATGGGACACTTTTCGCATTTTCTTCATTTTAACAGATCCTAGTAGAAAGTCAACTTTTGGATTTTCGTTGTTTTACAGGTATTTTTGGAAAGTCAAATTTAATTTCTGTTATAACAACAAACCACTTTACGATGATGGAACAGATAAATTTAACTGGTTTATCTGCTAAAACAACGGTCCACTTAGTTATTTTGAATTGAAATGGCAAGAGATAGGTTTAAAGGTAAGTCTGTTACTTTTTCGTTATTTAATTAAAGAAAGGTGTTAAGTGATCCGAAATATTGTTTATTCAAATACTGTTCGTTTGACGGACAAGCACTATTATTACTGACTGTCGAAATTTTTCTCGATTTGAAATACACTACAAATGAAAAGGAGGGAGTTAGTTAGAAACATTCATTCACACTTATCAATATTCGCTGATTTGACTTTGAAAAGAAAAGAATGTAATCTGTATTGTCTATCTGTACCTAGTATGTACTAATAGTTGTGAAGCCTCTCGAGCTGATCATTTCCTTCCCCCCCCCCCCAAGTAAAATAAACTATATGCAATATTTCATTTCTACAATTTAAAAAAAAAACTTTCCATGGCTCATTAATTTCTTTTGCAGCTGCAAACAATTGCCTTCACCAAAAGGAATGACTATGTTTGTAAGCGTGAATCGTTTGTGTGCCGCAAATTGCATTGGAACGTCTGGCCAAGCGAGAAAAATCTCTACAAAATTTTCCGCAAATTTAAACCTCATTGTATGACTGACAGCGATTTATTGCAGTTTTAAGTTCAAACAAAAGCGTTGCGTGTTAGAAGTGGAGTGGGAAAAGAAAAACCAACGAACATACACACAAACATATGTATGTATGTAGAAGCATAGTAGCCAAGTAGAGGGGGTTTACATAGGTGTATGAGAGGTAATCTGCCTTCAGAAAACTCTCTAAACATAACAAACCACAATTGCACGAATAATTTGATAGACTTATTGTATATTTTTTTTTATATTAACACTCCCAATTCAGATGAGCACCCAGAAATTTCTTTCGTCCTGTCCTTGCACGGACATTGCAATGCAACTAATAAGGGTGATGGACTCGGTTTTTCCAAAACGTTTTCTTTTCATATTTTTAAACGGTTTTTGACGTCGTGATTTTTCGATTACCGAGTAGTTAAAACGAATTTTTGCAATAGAATAAACCGGTTTTTCACTTAGAGGCCGCTGTGGTGTAGTGGGTGGCAGTGCGCGCTACCATCCTGCAGGGCTTGGGTTCAAGCCCTGGTCTAAGAAACGTCGCCCCTCAGCAGGCAATAACAAACCTCCGAGTGTATTTCTGCCATGAAAAACAGCTTCTCATTAAAATACAATCGCCGTTCGGAGGCGGCGTAGAACTGTAGATCCTGCCCCTTTGTGTGACAACATCAAGGCGCACGCCACAAATCGCAGGAGAAGCTCGGCCAAACACTAACATATTGCTTAAGCGCCATTCTATTGTTATTATCATTATTATTAGTATTATAATTATTATTTTTATTATTATTATTATTATTATTATTATTATTATTATTATTTATATACCACAATCTAAAGATTTTAAATTTTTATTTACTTGAAATGGAACTATAGGAACATTTTTATTGTTTTTTTTTATCTTTTTATCGGAACCCTGGAAAAATTTCCACGCAGAAAATTACTTAAAAAAGAATTAAAAAACCAAATAAAATCTTTATTTTTGTTTTTGTTGTAGAAGTTTACCAAACTCTGTCTAAATCAGGGAATCGACTACATAGATACTGTCTTCATTCTTATCTAATTGCTGGCTTAGGAAAAGCTCAAATCCGACGAGTTTTGGCTGTAAAGAGTGGGATGTTTGATGAGTTGATGTGTGTGGGCATTTGAAGAGGTGGTTAGTGGCCTCGGAGTACCTTATTCAAATTTTACTGAACAATTTATCCAGCTATAATATCCAGAATGGAGTTGTGTAAAAGTATCGCAAGCCTCACGAAGGAACTCGAACTCTTCGGCCGCGTTAGATGGCGCTGGTATCAGTTTATGGAATTCAAGGGGTTAGAGCGGACAAAAGTGTTGATTGATTCTCGGTGAATGACCTGTCTATAATAGACTATATTTCTACATGCATGGATTTTTATCTATTTTACTTGCCATATTTCTAATGACTCGAAAACCGATTTTCGAAAAAAAGGCGAATAATCCAATACCCTACCGCTCATGCATTCAAATATGAGCACAAAGTGGCACATCTATTTCCAAGTGTTGGCATTTAATGCCCTAAACTAATCTCCAACAAAAAAACAAAACCAAATGCATCGAACAGATTTTGTCTGTTGGTAATGTTGTTTTGCGACTGCAAGAAAAATTCGGTCAAAACTACTTTTAGATATAAATTTGTTGGCAACATCTGCTGGCGACAAACGAAGAAGCTAAAGTAAAAGCGCTTAGTAAGAGAGTATGTGCGTACATACATACATATGTACATGTGTATGAGGAAAAGGTAAACCACAAACTTTATATGCCGAGCACACTGCTGGCCCAAGTGCGGACACTATACTTATGTATGTATGTATATGTATAGACAAACAGATGCATGGGCTACCCGACGAATGTGGAGTAAGGAAGCAACACGTATGTAAGTATAAATTCAAACGTAAAAAAGTTAGCGACGAGCGACAATTTCGCACTGTGAAAAAAGCTACACTCAGTGGCTGCGTACCAGTCGGAGTGCATTTTTACCAGTCAAACAGAGAAGTGCTTAACTGGTTGGCACCCGCAAAGAGACCGCAACTCGGGCGAATAATGGCAAAATACCAGCTCCTGAGTGTACATACATATGTATGTATGAATGTGTATCCACGCAGTTATGTTTGCAAATGTGAAGAGATCTACAAACGAGTACATAATTGCATCCACTTGCGGCCATCCAGGGCTACACACCGACATCCACTTGAGGCTACCCAAAACGATTTATATTTGTCGTTAGCCATTTTGCCAAATTCATCTAAGACCACTTTACATAAGACTGAATGCAGCAACATCATAAATGAGTGAGTGATTGTTTTGTACCCAATAAGCATACGAAATGTAAATGTTAAGTAAATCACAGGAAACGTGCAAGGATGGCATTCATATGCATTTCTAGATAAAATTTGGGCAGTTGTTTCCGAATATACCCAGCGTATTTTTCAAATGAAATCTTCTTTGCGAAGTACTTAAAACCATAAGCAACCAAGTTCCCAAATTGTTTGATGAAAAAAAAAATTTTAATTACCAATTTTCGCATTTGTGGTAACGTATGGGAGATTCCACGTTCCCATTTAGTTATTATTTTCTCTGACAGTATTAATAATATAAACCTCCCAAAAAAAATTTTAATATCCAACCTACTGGTATGTGAAAGGCTCCTTATTGCTCATTTTTATATCATTTTATTTTTTCTGCATTCAGAACCATTAAAACGTACTTTTGGACCTAAAAGTTACAGAAAAATTCGGGATGATCCTGAAATAATTTCGAAAAGTTGCAAAGAATGTCAAAAAGTTTTTTATTCTATGGATAAGTTTTCAAGATATTTTCAATTTACCGCTATTCAGCTTAAAACAAAAAGTGGTTCCACTTAATCACTTAATATTTTACGAACCAATTGAACAATCGTAATACGAGATGAATCAACCGAAAGCAAATAAAATTCTCCATAAACCGTATAACTGGACCTCAATTTTTGGATAGGTCTGATAGTTTCTGACAAATTACTTAATCATTCCAAATTCTTTTTATGAAAATATGAGAAAAAAAACACTTTAACAGAAGGATAATTTAAAAAATAACAGCTTCTGTGTCAAATTTTGGCCTTTGTGCTACAGCCTGTTACAAAAAAAAAAATAGTTACTAATGAAGAAAATCGATGGATGCATAAAGAAGTAATGAGTGGTCAAATGAAAATGCAAAAAGGGCTTTTTGTATGAAATATGAGCACAAAAGCGTGCTACTTAGGTGTACATGGCGTATGAATAAGATTATTTCCTGCTCATTTCTCATGCAAAATATCTTTACGCATTTCCATATGACCACTCATTACTTCATTATTTATCCATCGATTTTCTTATTTTTTTTGTTATTTTTTAAGTTTTTCTTTTGTTAAAGTGTTTTTTCATATTTTCATCAAAAAATAAAAAATAAATAAATAAAAGACTGGGATGATTATTTAATTTGCCAGAAACTATCAGACCTATCGGAAAGTGACGTATAGACGGTTTATGGAGAACAAAAAACCAAATTAAAATTTGTGATCCACTGTATTTAGATTTATTTTTATTACTTGATTAACTGTGTTTTTTTTTTTTAATTACCAGTTGCCCAATTCTGTATCGGTGATAAAAATTTGTTTACAGAAAAATTTTAGCTTTTTCTTATATTTTTCCGTAATAAAAACTGAGACAAGAATTTATTGCTGACACAGAATAGAGCTGTAAATTTTCTTATAGATACAACCCCATTTTTTGTAAATATTTTAAAAAATGACTTTGATAGTCACTAAAAAATCCCAAAAAATAAAAAATATCTGATTCAAAAAGCACGATGAGTCTCGAAAAGTCCAAAAAAATAACAAAAGTTCCCGAAAAATTCTGGAAAGTCAAAAAGCCAAATGTCTCCAAAAATCCGCAGAAAATCTTAAAAAAAAAACAATTTTTTACCGACACCTCAAAAATAGAAATCACATTCTAAAATGAGTGAAAATTCTAACGGTATCTTCGAAAAGACAGTTCGACGTTTTTTCCCCAGTATTTCCTTTTTATTTCAAAGTCTACAAATAATCTCAGAGGCCTTAAAAAACCCAATTAGCAACTTGGATAGGTGTGTTAGGTACATACTAAGCTATGCAAAATAGACTTATGTACATACAAATTTATAAAAAATAAAAAAGACTGCTTAATAAATCGAAATTTTTTATAAAAATACCACTTTATACAGCTCTTTACATCAATTTTATTATTTATGTGACTATTTGTTTCTTAAGTAAAAATTTAAATGAAATTATTTTAGCCCAGGTGTAATGAGTACTCTGCACACGTAAGCAGATAACGGCACTTGTCTGTATTAAGAGGCGAGGTCATGGTCAACAACCCAGCGATGAATATTGCTCACAAATATACATATTTACATATGTACGCACACATACATATGTACTATATACTTCACGGCCATTTACATTTTATGTTACTTACCTATACATGTATGCTTGTATGTACTATACATATGTATACATATGTACATATATGTTGACACTCGAATGTTGGCTTTTGAGGCTCTAAATGAATAATCCTTTTCAATGACTTTCAGAGGATAGAAGAGAAGAATTTTAATTGGTGCTTGCGCGCTGAAAGCAATGCCATTTGAATTGAAATGAATTGGCAAAAAATAAGCTCAATCTAAAACGGCTGCAAAAGAGTATTCCATCGGAATTTGTTTCCGTTCAACTTCTGTAACTCCCAAAACGCATACAAACATACAAATATATATAGCTGCATGTAAACTGTTTTTTATGGTTTTATGGATTTTTCGGCATTGAACAAAAATTTCCATCCAATCAAAAAACAAATATAATTTTGCAAACACTTTGCCATATGTTACATTTACATACATACACGNAGCACGAAAAATCCGTTCGGAAACACCGGGTCCCGTCTTATTCGCAAAACCCTTGTAGACCAGTGTAATTAAAGATTATGTGTGTAGCGCACCACTACTACTACTAAAGTAGTTGGCAATTGGGAAATGTAAAACTGCACAAGAAAATTTAATGCATACACGAAACGAAACCACAAAATTGCAAATTCTTAATGGCTGTTATTATTTCGAATTTGAGAGAATGTAACGCTATGTGAAAAATGCGGCCCACAATGCCACCTAACAGGGACTAAAACAAAACACAGCCAACATAGGTACCACAATTATTAAGTGAAGGTGAAAAAATCAGCGTTAAGCGGATGTTTTCGACCACTCAATCTAAGTGCTAGATTGCGTCAATTGCGGGAGTGGCGTGACCGCACAGTGGGTAATGTGCAGCCAAATCGTAATTAGAGTACATCAGATCTGCTTAAAAAGAACTATATGCAAATTGTGGCAATTTTAATCATTACTGATGACTAGCGCTCGGAATCTAAATTTGTTTATAATCAAGCAGACAGTTACAATCTTGTGTTAAGCTTAGTATCCAGATCTCAAGAAAAGCCAAAACTCCATATAAAAAACGGTGAAGAAATGGCGAAAAATTTTCTCGTGTCAGATTTCCTTAAGACCCTACGGAGTTCCTAAGAAATTTGCAACGCTTTCTACTACGGTTTTCTAAAGTTGTTTTGTAAAAAAGGAGCACAAGGCAACCCATCTTTTCAACAGAAATATGTATGTATATGCCCGTTCCATTATTTTGTGAAGAAATTCCTTGGACACACACGAAATAATGGCAATTTTTTCTTGGCCGTTTTTTAAGGAGCTGGATTCTTAGCTTAAATAGGAACATTGACAACAATGGGAGATGACTGTAAAGATTTTGTAAAAAAATCAAAGGGCATCGCGCAATAAACAGGGGCAGTAATAAAACAGCTTTCTCGCTTTATTTTCTGGCAAATTTTCAAATAAGGCGATGCCAAAATATTTTTTCTCATTTTATTTACTTCGCCAGGTTTAATTCCACTATCAGCAAAGGGTAGGTTTTCATCATGGTACAATAATTACCATTGTGTTGTCTTCCCAGAGAGTTTTGCTTCACATCGAAATTCGTGCTCCCTTATTTTCATTTTGACGCAGTTCAATGTTGATTCTTTTACTTTTATTTGGCTTTGCTTTTTGTTTTCGCTCAATTTAATTTTTATAATTTTTCAAAATGAAAGAAAAAACGTTTGACATTCAGTGAGCCATACAAATTTTGAATTTATTTACAAGCAAATGTTTTTTTCCGGCTTTAATTATTGAATCATGGCTTTTCATCACGTCTTCTTGGATTTCTAATTTTGAAAATAACTTTTATTTACAGTCACTGGGAGATATTGTAAAATGTTAGATAAGAACCTGATCGGAGAAGGGATTAAATTGATCTCTACTATTAAAGAAAGAAAGAGATTAAAGCTTCGCCAGTTTTGGCCAAACCAAAAAACTTAGCCATTTGCCTCTCTTAATTGAGTTTGAGTATTTTAAAGTGCGAGTTTAAATTAGCTGGGACTTACTGTTGTTTTTGAAGGTGTTGCTGATTTGCTCAAAAAAAAGAATACCAAAATCAACGCTAAGTCCTAGCTACTTCAAACTTGCACTTTTGTTCATCAAAATTGAATGGGCCACAAAACTGCATAAACTATTTAAAAAATTCAATAAAAAAGTTTAAAGTATTTACTATCGAAAATTTGTTGATTTATTTTTTTTTTTATATATATTGCATAAATTTTTAAGCTTGGTTTAAAAAAAAAAAAATTATGTAAGTGCAAGTTCTCTGTTAGAACATACAATTTCCATATGTATATTTAATTTAAACTAAACTCATTTAATTCCGGCTAACTCAAGGTGTCGCCAAGCCGCTCATCCACTTTTTATTTGATTCGCGAACGTCATATAATTAAGACCACCATGGAAAATTAAAGAAATATATAACTTTTCGAATATCTTTTATTATCTGCAGCCAACCATTAAGCCACTAAGCGGCGTCACTCGAATGAATGCCCACCAACAAAGACATAACCGCCCACCGTGCGCATCTGTATAAATATTGCGACTTTCGTTTGCCTTCTGCTTGCTTACGTGATTACCGGAATTACTTGGATTTTCAACGAAATTCATGAATGGCATTTTATTGTTCCGCCATAAACGCCGTGCTTCACAAATTCATTCGTACGTACGGCCCGCCGATTCGGCACTGCACCTTGCATTTCGTCCTAACATCGCCTTGTTACTTGGTGCAAGTTTCCTGTGGCTTTTGCATTTTGCATATTTCGTTGCAGCTGTACTGCTTTTGTCTTACTTATGTACATATGTACATATGTACAAATGCATATGTATGTATGTATGTATATAATTTAGTTGTTTTGCATATTTGTGTTGTTGTAACGATTTTGTTTATTTTTCGGCTGACAGGATTACAATCGCAAAATGCCAGCAACAGGAATTGCAAATATGATTTGTGTGTGTGTGTGGCAATAATTTATGAGTGCATTATGGCAATATGATATAGTCCCTGCACAAGAGTGTGCTTGTTCTTCATTGTTTGTTTGCTCATTTGCGGAGCGTTACAAGAGCCGGCGGCAATAAGTAATGGGCGTCGTGGATACCCATACATACATTTGTATGTACTAGGGCATTCAATCCCGGGATTCAGAATTCTCCATGTCCCGCAATCCCGGGATTACAGCTACGGGATCCCGAGATTTTTACTAAGTCATTTACGGAATAAAAGAGATGTTGAAACCGAAAAAAAATAATTCATTTGACTTGAAAAACGAGATACACAGAACACCAAAATTTTGACTCAAAGTGAACCATTTGCACTCGGACGTGAATTTCAGAACTTGCCTGAATAAATGTAATTGTTCGAACATTTTGTGCAGGAACTGTGTAATAACGAAAAATCTGGTAGCAATAGAAAACACGACAAGATTTTATAGTGTGGAAGGCTTGTTCCTCATTTTATTTTGTTGGCGTTTTGTGAAAAATGAATTTCTGAAGATATTAGTAAAAGAGGTTTTTACAATTAATATAGATATTTAAGATTACTATAAAAATATTTAGACATTAAATTACGGACTCCTTTACTAAGGTGCATTATGCTCCCTGTAAGACCAAACACGGTGACAACGAATATGTGTGGTTTAAAAAAGGTGAACCTACTATTAAATGCAAAAGTTGTGATGAAGTCGAAATCCCGAAAAATCCCGGGATTAGAATTTTTTCATCCCGAAATCCCGGGAATGTTAAAATGCGTCGGGATTGAATGCCCTAGTATGTACATATGAACTCGTATATGAGCAAGTGTGAATGCATGAAAACAGTGTGCGAAAATATTTACCATCGTGAAGAATGGTTACAAACGGAAACATGCACTCATAATTTGCATTGCTTAAGGCTATTTTAAAATAAATTCAGTTGTATAACTTGGTGATTCGGAACTTGATTTTTATGAAATGGTAAGGATTCCCCGACAAAAGTGCACTTAGAGTTATGCTATTGCTTGTAAATTTCTATTGCTTCAAACACGCTGGCTAAGTCGCGCCTTAAAATGTATTAAATATATGACGAAAGCTAATATATATGGCTACTGATAAGATTGCCATGACCTTATCAGGGTTAAAAATAACACCGGATATCTCAAAAGTTCACCAACTAGAAGTAAACCCAGGACTGAAGCCATTATATGAAGTTTTCATTGACCGGTTAAAACCTTGCCAAATAAATTCGTTTTCACTAGAATTTATTTCTAGTATCTACACGTTCAAGCGAATTAAGCAGTGCACTGAGAAACTAAACTGTCGCTCCTTTACTTTAAAGAATTTTTTATTTTTAGTAACTCCCTCATCCTATTTCTCAAGCAAACATATTAACTTTCATTTTACTTATTTGTGCAGTTGGAAAACTTCCAGAAAGTCTAACAAAATTTGGCTCTTGAAATTGCATAAACATCAACATCGTTCAGATAATTTGCGCTCTATTCGCTGTGTTCATAAGCGTTTATAAAATTTACCATGCACATCCGTGTTTGCCAGCAACGGAAATTGTTGCATCCTATGTAGAGCAGGTAAGGGGATTCTCATAAATTAGCTTAGGCATTGACTAAAGCACACACGCACACATACATATGTATGCACTTATCAAAAAGCTTACATATTTAATTAGCTACGCCCTAGCGCTCAAGTGCATCAAAAGAGCGACGTAGCTAGCGCACATACACCGCTATTTGCAACGGAGGCCATTCCAAAATCCAGTTAACCGCAAACGTTACAACCAGCCAGAGCCAGCTGGAGCAAATTTTGAGTGAGAACGCAACTCGGAAGGTTATCAAGGCTGCTGGCTGGCTTATAGCTGCAGGCAGTAGAGTGTCTCTCTGGGCGTAATGCTTTTGCATTCTGGTGCTAATTCGATTTTTTTTTCTAGCTAACGGCATCGACATGATTGCCGCGGCACAGAAAAGCTCAACTCATCCACTTTCGCACGTTAAAGGAAAAGTAAAGGTGGAAATTAATAAGGAAATAAGAGAAAGAGTAGATGCAGAGCAAATAAAATGAGAAAACATGTATGGATGTGTGTATATACATATGTAATGCTAGGGGCATACACACATATGTACATATATGGTTGAAGAAGTTGGTTGCCCCGTACGGAAACCTCGAACTACCAAACCAAATTTCTACTTCAGTGGTAGTTCTTTATCGCCAAAAATGGAGCAGTCACCAGACCAAAATCAGCTTAATGTCGTACTTTACAAAACCCTTTAAAACTTTTTTTATCGCTAGCTTATTTAGAGCGAAATGTCGCCAAGTCCTCTTTTTAAAAACAAGTAATTTTTAGCAAAAAAAAAACCGACTTCAACTCTCATTTAAAAAAAATATATATGTATATATATCTCATGATCCGCTGATCGGATCTTAACCAGATTAGTATGGGACCACCTCTGAGACACTACCTTTCCGATGAAAAAAAATTATCGAAATCGGTTGACGTGGTCCAAAGTTATGCGGTAACATACATTAAAAAAAAAAAAAAAAATATTCCGACGAACTGATAACCTCCTCCTTTTTGAGAAGTCGGTTAAAAATATATATATTTTGGTGCAAAAAGAAATAACAATTAAAATTCATTGTTTTCTTTGGGTTCGAACTACCAGTTTTATTTATAACCGTTTCTATTCAGTAACAAGCAAATTTGGTAAGCCCAAAATGGTCACGGAAAATATTCGTGTTGATATTGATCTTCCTTCTACCAACCCAATTTAATATAAAACTGAAATAGCCTGATTAGAAAGAAACCAAGATCTAACGTGATGGATTTAGAACCAGTTCGAAACTATCTAAAAAGCGGGTGCATCTGACACTTCGTAGGACATCGCAATGTTGAATTCGCCAGTTGCTAGTATGCAAAATAGAATTAACGCGAACTAGTCATGGTTCTGATGGGCACAAACGTATCAGCTCTGAAAGTATTTATCGAGGGTCGTAAACCTGGTAACAGAGGAAGATCAAGGCCTCCTCTGCCCTGGAAAGACCAGGTAGACAGAGACTTGGCTTCACTTGGCAGAGAAACGACTGACGTGCTGTTTTGGACTCGGCCAAAATCACCTAAGCGGTTACGGCGCCAATAAAGAATAAGAAGAAGAAGTCTGGTTACCCATTTAGGTATGAGTGCGTTTCCCTACAGGGTGTGATCTGAAGCCACATGCGCATGAGTAATTCAATTTGTTTGGCAATTCACGTCGACTAACTTAAATATACATACATACTTACATATTGTCGACAGTAAAACTGTGAAAATTCTGCCGCAGCTAGGGATGTCAAAAAAAAATCAAATAATCGATTAATTAATCATATGATCAATCACAAGCCAAAAAAACTTAATCGCAATTAATTGCAATTATTGATAAATAATCGCTTGATAAAATTTTTAAAGACACTTTTTTGCAGTGAGTATTCACAAAACACCATAAAAAGTTTAAATTAAATAAAACGAGTATTTTTAGCGGCGATAATTATTTATTATTTAACCAAGTTTGCAAAAACAAAAGTTTAGATAAGCATTTTGTTTTTAAGCAGTCGCGTTTCTCGGTGGCTGTAGCACCACCTTTTCAAAAAAGGCGCTCAGCAGGCACCGAGGTACCAACTAAATGACAGTATTTTTTCGAAAGTCCGAAAGTTTTGGGTTAACAGTTTTCATTTCCTCCCAAGCGTCGATAATATACCACTTTGGTTATAGGACTTGACTATTTAAATGAAAACTATTGCTTCCGCCATCATTTCAATAAATTATGTGCATTCTCACTAGCGAAATGAACCGAAAAAAACACATTTAAAAAATGAAATCGCGTTGCAGGTTGCCAACTTGTCTGTACATAGAGCAACAAGTTGAGCAATCTGCATAAAAAATCAAAAGATTTTAATTTTTCTCCGACCTGACGATCAACTTGACGAAGATTGACCAACTTGCTTACACACGGCTTATTTAAAACCAACTAGCATTTAGCACAATTCATATATCTTGAAAATATTTTTACGATTATTTTACAATTAATCGATTAATTAACCACAAAACTACGATACAATTAAATCGTAAATTGGACAAAAATAATCGATTAATTTAATGAAATGATTAATCGCTGCCATTCCTGGTCGCGGCAATTGTTGCTTAGTATACGAGTAACTACTTATAGGCCGCAAAGGTGTAGTTCATTTTGTTACCATAGTTTAAGTAGAAATATTAAACATTTATTTCAACGGAATCATAATAATGAGATTTTTGACACTATTGTTTGTCATTTTTGAAAGATATATTTAAGAAAAACTTGAACAGTTTTGTATAAGCTTCAACACAATTATGCTCGAAATATTTTTTCGAAGAAGGTTTGTTTTAGTTTCTGCCATTTTGCATTCAGTGTTTTGCTCTCACTGTTTATTAGTAAATTTTTCACAGTGACTTCGACTAGGTTGTGGAACAAACCTAATGACACAGAATATTCAAAAAAAGTAAAACCACTCTACATTTTTTAATTGGCAAATCGCAAGAACTGGAGTAGTGGAAAATGTGAAAAAATTGCAAATGTATTTGAGGATAAGAGAACAAAAGCGCAGTGCTTCAAATTAGATAGCAGCGGAATTGAAAATTGAAAATTTCCAAAGCAATGAACAAATAAGTAGGCCGACAAGTTAATAAAGGAAGTGGCAACAATCAAAGTGGCACGTTTATAAGTATCACCGAGTGGCTTCATTGCTTTTTTTGTCATTTGATTTAACGGCATTTCTACACGCATTACAGCATTTATAAATTACAAATTACTAATGATTCGACAACACTTTTTAATTAGTTTGTTTGCAGAAATAATTAGGTGTACTAATTAAAGCCGCCGGCTTTAGCATTGATTAGCCTTTTGCTCAACACATACATATCTGCTTGCACACATTCATACATATGTATGTAAATTACTAAATAACCATTGCAGATATCCTGTCGAGTACACTTTTTTTTGTGGTTGAGTAATGCAGAGCCAAGAAAAAACTCGATGTTTTAAATTATCTGAAATGGTTTTTCATATACACCCCGTGTCAAAACTATAAACGCACTACATATTAACAAGTTTTAACAATTTATTTTTTTGTTATTTAATTTTAGTTATTTTTTTTTTGTAAAAATATAGGCTCGTAGTTATAGATAAAATAAAGTCGACTCTAACATTAAAATCAGCTTTTTGACATAAATTGCAATGGGATATCTGTCAAAAAAGTTGCTTTTAACTTTAGAGTCGACTTTATTTTGGCTATAACTACGGGCCTAGTTATTTTTTAACAAAAACCGTATAAAACCAAGTTTCAAACTTGTGGAATATTAAAAAAAAAAAACCAACAAAACTTTCGTAAAAATTGCAAGCTTTTTAATTAGATTCTTTAGAGAAAATTGATATGCAGTTCTATGGCGCCCATGCAATTCTGGCGCAACATACTTTGTATGGATGAAACGGCGTGAAACTGTCAACGAAATATATTGGCAAACATCAAGAGGATTTTTTAGCAGCTTCAAACCTTAACATTATAATATGTTCCGCAATTGATTAGAAAGTTGAAAATTTGTAAGACAAATTTTTGAATCATTGAGTCATGTCGATGTAACTAACACATAAATATTTTCACAAATACATCCAAACCGACTCTCGAGTCAGACGCGCTGTGTATGCCGTCCATTAGAAATTTTATTTTTATGTTTTTGGTTACAGTATTAACTATATAGTAGGTATATACATACATATTTATAAAAAAATAAAATTGAGGAAAAAATTAAAATAAAAAATTTGGCAAACATTGTAAAAAAATCTCTGTGCCAACTGTATTTATGTAACTAAAATCACTTATTTGGCTATTTCAAAATTGAACAATGTGAAACATTTTCGATGATCGCATGCAAAATTTAATTGCTTCTATTCGCGTATCCCCCCACAAAATTATGCGCATACATACGTACATACTCGTACATACATAGTCCATACACACACACACA
Organism: Rhagoletis zephyria; assembly: GCF_001687245.7. NCBI lineage: Eukaryota > Metazoa > Arthropoda > Insecta > Diptera > Tephritidae > Rhagoletis > Rhagoletis zephyria. Next base: position 12,459 of record NW_016163869.1, on the reverse strand, counting down.
CACTAGTTTAACCAGGTGAATAAATAACAATTACAATAGTCTGCAGGCCTGAATGAAAACACTCCATTATTTATTAACTTGTTGGTATATATTTACATACAAAATTCAATTCGTGACAGCGAAAAGGGGCGGCGAATGGGCTCCAGCCATCGTAAGCACAAAAACGTAAGCGATTATATCGACGTGGCAACAACCAACGGCTAGTCACGCGTCCAGTGTAAATGGAAATCACTGCCTGCCAGTATCTTCATATACATATCTACATATATAGATATGTACATAAATGCAAACATAAACACGTATTAACGTATGTATGTATGTATGGCTGCATGTCCTGGCATTCATAACACAATTTGCTACACAGATACTACTTCACCAGATAGAGGCTCTCTAATATTTGCTGTTCCAGATGTCGACTGCAATGCACAGCGCCTGTAGATATTTTTTATTTATAAACTAGAGTGCCAGNTATGTATGGCTGCATGTCCTGGCATTCATAACACAATTTGCTACACAGATCCTTCACCAGATAGAGGCTCTCCAATATTTGCTGTTCCAGATGTCGACTGCAATGCACAGCGCCTGTAGATATTTTTTATTTATAAACTAGAGTGCCATTTACTGTCGAAATTCGACAGTTTTTCCAGTATTTAAGAGCCTTGGAGAGGTTTTCTAATTTAACACGTAGCAAAACTTTTAAAGTACAAACTAACCTACCGGAAAATTTTCTGCTTTGGAACTAAAACATGACTAGAATTTTTTATATCTTTGAGGGTCTTTGGAGGATTTCGGCAGGACTTGGAATTGACCCGATACATTCTAGTTTATCGATAAATTTCAATGATTTGATAAATATCGATAATTCGATGAATTTCAAAAACACAAAAGTCCGATAACTCAACGAAATTCGATAATTCGAGTAATTTTGATAACTATGAAATCCGAGGGCTCGATAAATTTCGATAACTCAAAAATGTATATATCTTTGGATACCTTTATACATTCTTTAATTTTGACAGCTCCACATTTTGCGAAAGCAATCGACAAATTTCGATAACTCGTTACACTCTGTTAACAGGATAAAATTCGATAAGCAGTGATAACTCGATAAACTTATATAACCTTGAAATTTCGATAAATTAATATATTTTGAAAATTCCATAATTCGATAACACTGTAAGTTAAAAGAACTCGATGCATTACGATAACTCGATAAACTTATATAACCTTGAAATTTCGATAAATTAATATATTTTGAAAATTCCATAATTCGATAACACTGTAAGTTAAAAGAACTCGATGCATTACGATAACTCGATAAACTTATATAACCTTGAAATTTCGATAAATTAATATATTTTGAAAATTCCATAATTCGATAACACTGTAAGTTAAAAGAACTCGATGCATTACGATAACTCGATAAACTTCGTTAAGTCTATAAATAATGATAATTGAATAAATATCGATAACTGATATATTTCTTTAACTTGACAAATGTCGATAATCCCATAAATTTGTATAGCTCGATAACTATCCGTCTAAATTTCGACCACTCAATAAACGTTGATCAATTTGAATAATTCGATACGTTGCGATATCTAAATAAGCATGGATAAATTTCGATAACCATAAACTTCGATAATTCGATAAATTTCGGTAACTTTTATGACTGAATTTATTTCGATTCCTTATCGAAAAATTTCAATTCAGTTACCCTAATTCTTATGTATTTTTCAATGTCTCCATTTTCATCTTTATCTTTACTTTTGCCTTCTTTTTTTTTGTCTTCGTCGTTATCATTTATTTCTTCATCTTCATATTTTCAACCAATTTCGAAACCATAAAAACTCTCCCCATCTACAGAAACTAACCTTTTTAATTGTGTTCTTGGTTTTGAAATCGGTTCGGTAGAATCGACAAACAAATGGAGACAAAATTGAAATACATGCATTTATAAAAGCAATGTGAATATGTTCATTGTATGTATATATATATATGTGTGTTTAACTAAGTACTACCTTTTCATTTCACATATTTAGTATATTTACATATGTAGATGCATATGTATAAGGAAAACAATGCATGAAATCAAGCCACAGCCGAGGTTTTCCACACATGGCTATGGTGATAAACACTGAACAAGTCTTAAATATTTATACCGTTTATTTGCTCAACGCATTTCAATTCATTTCACTTGATTGAATAAATTCCACGTTGATTTCTTTTCAAATAGAATTTTCATTTGTTACTGCACCATTTAGTGTGTGGGCGGATGTGTTTGTGTGTGTGTGAGTGAGGGCCTGTGTACGTGCGCACGTGAATTACCTAGCGCCTACATACATATGTATGTATGTACATTTATTGTATTTATTTATACACTTCAATTGTCTGTCCAACGTCTGCGTGTTGCGTGAGTAAATATGTTTGTATGTATGTCGGAAAGGTACGCATGTAAGTGTGTTTGTGTATGGCTCGTCCGAAGCTCGCTACATATGTATGTACTTATATCAAAAGTACTTACATAGGTTCATTTTGATACTTGAGGAGGACAGAGGAGTATTTGCCTGGTATCCTAAACACTTGTTGTTTGTTCTGGTCGTAATTGTTTAAAGAATCACGCACTTAGTTGCGCATTTCATGCGTGGATTTGCTTGATTACACTTCTAGGTGAACTTCTATAAATATTACATTTTATATATGTAAGTTCGTTTCCTGAAGCCGGTATTAGTATAATTTAATGGAAACAGTCGCACTTGACTGTATTTCTCTGTGCACGAAATGGATAAGCAACAACAGTTTACGAGATTTAGCATGCTGGTCAAGTGCATTGAGTGAGGTGGGTTCGACCCCCAGAAGTCTTTAAGAAATCGAGTGAGGTGATGCAGTAATCTCCAAAATAGCCATTAAATTATGTTTGCTGGGTTTTACCTTTTCAAATCGAAGTAAGNTTCATGCGTGGATTTGCTTGATTACACTTCTAGGTGAACTTCTATAAATACTACATTTTATATAAGTTCGTTTTCTGAAGCCGGTATTAGTATAATTTAATGGAAACAGTCGCACTTGACTGTATTTCTCTGTGCACGAAATGGATAAGCAACAAAAGTTTACGGGATTTAGCATGCTGGTCAAGTGCATTGAGTGAGGTGGGTTCGACCCCCAGAAGTCTGGAATAAATCGAGTAAATTATGTTTGCTGGGTTTTACCTTTTCAAATCGAAGTAAAAAATTCTTGAAATTAAACATTTGTTAAAATTTTAGATGATATTTATGTACATATTAGGGCATTCAATCCGGAAGCATTTTGACAATTCTGGGATCTCGGGATGCGAAATTTTTTTGGTATTTTGCATTGTGCAGCAAAAAAAAGGTAACCACACAAAGAAGAGTCTGCAATTTAATGTTAAAATATTTTTGTAGTATTTTTAAATACATATNATCTCGGGATGCGAAATTTTTTTGGTATTTTGCATTGTGCAGCAAAAAAATGTAACCACACAAAGAAGAGTCTGCAATTTAATGTTAAAATATTTTTATAGTATTCTTATATATGTACATACCTCTATTAATTATGAAAACCATTTGCTCAAATTTGCAGAAATTCAATTACCGCAAAACCACACCAACAAAGTAAAACGAGGGAAAACTCTGCCAAAATACTGTAAAAGTTTCTTGGGTTTTCAATTGCTACCAGATTTTTCGTTCTTACACAAAATGTTCTTGCACAAAATGTTAGAACAAGTACAGTTATTCAGGCAGGTACTGAAATTCAATTCCGATCGGAATGACTAAAGTTAATTTTGAATCCAAATTTTGGTGTTCTGTATTTCTCGATTTTCGTGTCAAATGCAAGTAAATTATTTTTTCGCTTTCACTTTCACTCGGACAATAGAACTTTTCTGATTTTATAAATAAATCAGTAAAAATCTCGGAATCCTGGAACTGTAATCCCTGCATATACCAAAATTTCAAACTTTCTAATCAGAAATTTTAGAAAAAATTTAGGTACGCAGTTTNACTTTTCTGATTTTATAAATAAATCAGTAAAAATCTCGGAATCCTGGAACTGTAATCCCTGCATATACCAAAATTTCAAACTTTCTAATCAGAAATTTTACAAAAAATTTAGGTACGCAGTTTTATAGCTCACTAAACTATAGTAGGATAAAGTGAAGTTTCAAGGGGCTAAAAATATCCTTGATTTTTTATATTTTTATAGTTTGAGAATTTTTTTTTTAACCATATCATATAATCAACGGTATTTTGTAGCCGCTTGAAACTTACACTTTTTCCTACTATAATTTAAGGAGCTATAAAACTGCATACATAAAATTTTTCTAAAAATTCTAAATGAATAGTTTAAAATTTTGGTGAATACTTTTTTTGCATCTTCACAATTTTTGCACAAAATTTTGAAATTCGCATTTATATAAAGACCTGATCTTTCGATTGAGATGACTTAAAACAATAGCCCGTACAAAAATGTATAGAAATCAAAGTTTTGAAATTATTTTTCCTGTTTTTTCCAGCTAGTCGAAAACTAACTTGTTTTGCACCGCTCAGCGCGCCTGGGACATTCGACGTGAATCGCCCCATATATATTATAGTTAATTTGGTCAACTATTTCTTAGCTCAAAAAAGTATAGGTTAGGTTGGGTTAGGTTAAAACAGTTAATTAATTTCCGCATTAATCCCGTTATTTTCCAGCGAACATTTTTATAATAATCGCAAAAATATTTCGATTGTTGTTTTCCAATAGTGACATGCTTACGAATACCATAATTGTAATCCTAAAAATTTTAATAACAGTAATTGTAATTATGGTAATTGTAATCGTGTAGTTAAGTAATTGAGTGGAACTTTCGACCCTATTAAGCTGGCATTTCAGGGTACTATTTTTTATATATATGGGTCGTTCCATTCCAAAATGAACGGGGTTCACACTTCATGTGTTTGATTAGTTTCAAATTTTTAGGGTTGATGGATAAACATAAATAATAAATAAATATGAAATTTGAGCTTGATTAATACATTTTTAAAAACTTTGCAGCACAAAAACCAAAACAAATCAATTTAATATTTTTCCAAATATCTCGAGAACGGGGCGAGGAAAAAATTTGAAAAAAATCACACATACACACATCAAAATGCTCTATGAAAAGAAATATTAAAAAAAAAATTTTTTGCAAAACGTTTCACATACAATTTTTTTTTAATAGGTTTTGAAAATATGCCATCTCAAAAAAATTAAAAAAAAATCACAATGGTAGCTCTGAATATTGCGCAATATTTAAGTATAGTATTATGTGGTGCACTCTACAATAATTTGAGTAATGAGTTTTTGCTACGCCGAAGTTGGCTAAAATATGTACATTACAAATTTACGATTTTTTTTTATAATAAAGTGCAAGTTTAAAGCTACTGAAAAATTGCGTCGATTTTTAATATTTTTTATGCTGACGTCTTTTTGCACTTTTTTCTTATGGAAGATAATGCGTAAAACCGTTTTCAATGAAAATTAAATAAAAATTAACGCCAGTTTTGCAGTAGCTTTAAACTTACACTTTATTATACTAAAATTTCGTGGGCTACAAAACTGCCTACTCAAAAAAATCTATTATTATTATTGTTGTATAAAAGTTTAAATTAAAATTATACAAAAAATTAATCTACCTGCGTTACAGCACAGCGCGGCGCACTCCCCTGCCCCTACCTGGCAACGCCCATGTATACTACCTACTACTTACGAGGAAATAACTCAAACAAATATTGGCAGTAAGTGTCGCGGGGGTCAATATTTTCGAAAACATGCATTTGTGGTCTAAATAACTCCACAAAAAATCTAACTTATTTGGATTGCAGTCCAAAGAGTTAAGACTATTTAATTTTTTTCTTAATTATAATTAACCATAAAATATCGCAACCATTCGCGACTCTAGTCAAAAAATTTAATTAAAAAAGTTTGCATCCTTTAACATCACTATTCGCAATATATTTATGTACATACAAGTTTCGCACCACACTAAATGCAACATATTGAACAGCAAAAATGCTTTACTTACTTACATATGTATGGATGTACATATGTATGTATGTACATATCGCACATGATCTTCAAAGGTGACACAACTCAAAATTACACGTTTGTCAGAAAATGTGAAAAACTAGGCGGAATTTACTTTAGGTTTTTTCAACAAATTATAACAAAAATTTTTGTCCAGCTTTTGCTGATAGGTGAATAAAAGCTCTCTGTACATTTTTGGCGCATAATTTCAAAAATGCAAACTTTTGAATTGTGTCACTTTGTAATATCGTGTGCAATATGTACGTGGGCTCGTTTTATGCCCATGTAAGCATGCTTCACTGATTTAGGAAGCACATTTTCTTGCCACCTTCTTTGCAGCTGAGAAGCAAGTCAATTCGTTTTAATTAAATTTGACATGTAACATTTGTTGCATGTCTAGGAAATTGAATTTAAACACACCGATTGTCTGCATATATTTACGACATTTTTTCTATGCGAATTCTTCTACGAATTATATATGTAAATACAATGAAATAGTTGCATAATAAATTTTATTAATTCGAATAAAGAGAAAAAATAACTCGGTAACTATGCAGGGGTAATTAAATTTATCAAGCATGTTTAACAACTACAACTTGTCGCTTCACCGTCGGCAGTTACAGTGCGTCTACCTACCTACATACATACCAGATACCTACATATGTACTTATGTATATAAATAAGTAGTTTCGTGTTTAACCATGCAAACATTTATTTGCACGTGCCAATTGTTGCATATTTAATGTGCTTTGAAAACTTATTAACACATCCTTACAAGTAAAAACATTTAGAAAAAGAAAAAAATAAGTTTGCTTGTAAACCATTCATCAATGCTTACGCAAGTCAGAAACTAGTTGACCCACTCGCCACATAAATGCGAAAAGTAGTACACTTGGGTCTCTTTTTATGCGTTTTTTTATGCGGATTTGAATTTAAGCAGTTTTTTCAAACCATTTTTTCGCTGTAGCGAATTTGTTTTTTTGAGAGTTATTATTACTTTTTTTCAGTGTGTACGAGACAATGCTTCTGATAATTTATTTGTCTTTGTGTTGTCTATGTTAAATATGTTAAATATGTTAATTGAGTAGTCCACTGGCAAAGTGCGCTATGCAAAATTTGTGCGATTTTTAGTTTTTGATGAGTAACGCCCCGTTTTTAAAGTAGTGTCATGCCCACTAACAACACAGTGCAAAATCTTTCTATATTCTGAATGAATAGCATCAAATGTTAACTCTTCTTGCAAAAGTCGCTATCATACTTATTTATAAACTTTCAAAAGTCTCCATCATCTGATGAACTAAGAAAACTGTTTTACGTGGTATAGACTGTTAATGTTATGTTATGTCATGTTATGTTGTGTTGTTATTTTATGAGGCTCTTTTTTATTCAAATTTTTTACGAAATTCATATATTTATTGCAGTATTTTTTTTTTTTTGTTATTGGTTAAAATTATATTTATTTCATGAATGTTTAGTTTTACATGGAATAATAAGTGTTGAAGTGAAGAAATAAATTGTTTTGTTTTGCTTAATATTGCCTCACTGGACATTTTTGTGCGGTTTATTTAGAATTTTTTACATGGAGTAAGTGAACTTATGCGGTTTTTGAAAATGCTGGAAGACATCTCCGGTTTTTGTATGAAAGTATATAACTTTTTTATGCGGTTTTTTTATGCTGTTTTCTCAAGCACGCATATACCGCATAAAAAAAGACCAAAGTGTGCATCCTGCCTAAATAAAACTCGACAGTGGAGGAAATGCGAATGTTCAGCAGAGTGTAGTTTAATTGTAGTTATCTAAATACCTCGGACTTTCTAAGTTTGCACAAATGTATATGAAAATAACCCACTGTGCGACCGACACACACAACAAGCGTAACTCAGCTACACCTTAGCGACTGTAATTAATTACTGCAACCACCCGGCTAACCTCTTCTACAGTTCAACTACATACTTGATTCTTTCACTCACACATACAAAACGCCCTTTTTTCTATTCCTTCATCACATAGTTTCTGATTAATAACACCTACTATATACATATGTATACACATATACTATGTACATGTATAAGTACACAAGCACCTAGTCCGATCCACGTCCTCAATTTGTAACTTAAGTTACTTTGCTATACTGGCTTTTAATTGCACTTAGCCGTCCTGCATACAAACATACCAAAATACATACATACTTACCTACGCACTCTTGGTTTAGCTTTGGTGCTTCTTCTTCTGTGCTACTCCGTCTGCATTCATTTCACTTAAAGTCAGCTTTTAAAGGCTGTTTGTATGGCGTCTTAATTAATTTTGATGTGGCAGTTTTACTTGCTTAAATTTCCCTGTGGATTGAGTTAAGGCACGTTTCAAATTTGTACTTGTTGTCGTTCGGAGGCAGCAAATTGAATTACCAAATGATTATTACCAAATTTGCAATTTCAGGCTTACTTAAAGGAAGCCATCCAAATGTGTAAAGAAACCCAAGCGTGGTTGGAAATGAATTCTTGATAGACCACGAAATTGGATTGGACGGAATTCAAAATTTGAGCATGGTCGTTAAAATTAAGCTTGGAAACCGTGAATAAGCTAAATAAGCAATTCCAAGCAAAAGCTTACAATTTTCGGTCCTGATAATAGCATATCGTATCGTTTTATATATACTTAGGCATTCATGTATGTATGTATGTATATTTATTTATTTGTTTTAATTTATTTGTACAGCTAAGACATAGTCTTTTAGGTAGTACATTGTGATCACTGGGATCACAAATTTTAATTTGGTTTTTGTTCTCCAGACGCCACTATCCAAGTTCTATGTAGAATTGCTCGGTGATTCCGAAATTTGGGTTTGTTTTTTTTTCTATGGATACGTTTTTGAGATATTTGCAATTTACCGTTATTAAGCTTAAAGCAAAAATTTGTTACTTTTAATCACGTATATCCTACGAACAAATTTAAAGATCTTAGTATAAAATACGGCAAATGAAAGCCAATGAAATTCTCCATAAACCGTGTATACATCACTATCCGATAGCGCTTATAGTTTCTGACAAATTAATTAATCATTCCAGCTTTTTTTATTTTTTAATGGAAAAATTAAAAAAAAAAATCAAGCTTCAACAGAAAAAAAATAAAAAAAATAAGAGGTTCTGTGCCAAATTTTTGCATTTGTACTAAATCCTGTTCTGTTACAAAAAAAATTAAGTTACTGATGAAGAAAATCGATGGATAAATACGAAATAATGAGTGGTCAAATGAAAATGCGCAAAGATTTTTTGTATGAAATGAGCTTTACTGACTTAAATAAGTAGTGTGGTTTGTGAAAATATAATAGCATGGGCAGAAAAAGATTTCGAAGTTTTAAGAAATTATATATGATTAAATTTCATCTTAGAAAATACGAGCCGGGCAGCATTGTTTAAGACCAGTTGCAATTTTTTGTGTGAAGTCGAATCCAATTGTGTAAGCCGCAAAACTTTCACACAACTTCAATCTACTGCTTTAGAGTGGCGGAAAAATAAATAGGGACTCGTCATTTTAACAAGTTTTGGCTGTTACTTATTTGATGTTTATTTTTTTTTTATAAAAGTATAGCTCATTGCACTGTAGGAAAGCTAAAATGACACAAAACGCGTCGAGACACGTAAACTTCATTTGGGTCGCAAATTACGGATCTGTCATTTTCCCAAGATATTTTCATTTTAAGTTAGCATTGCGAACGAAAAAAAATTCTAACATGGAAAAATATTCATTGGCCATGTACGACATGGCGTATGAGTAACATTATTTGCTGCTCCTATTTCATACAAAAATTATTGCATATTTTCATTTGACCATTCAAAAGTGGTTTATTTATCCATCGATTTTCATCGGTAGTAGCTTAAGTATTGTTTTTTTTTTTTTGTAAAAGAACAGGCTTTGATGCAAATGAAATAAAAATTACAAAAGATTTACAATTTTTTTAATTTTTTCCTGATTAAAGTTGGATTTTTATCATCCACAGGGGGTCTCAATTCTAGTTCTATGAAGTTCTTGTGAAGTGAAATTTAAAAATACAATATCAGTAAAGATTTAATTTCATTACTTTGCCATTTTGTTATATAATTTTAAGCGATTCTCGCTCGTTGACGGCTTTTCCTTCAACATCTAGCAAGTAATTATTTAGTAAATTATTGTGAGTTTAAGACAATGATATTATTTATCACAGGATCGTGATTTTTGGAAAAACGCCCAACTTTTATTTTTCTCAGCCACAAAACTTTGTGAGAAAAAGTTTTCACAGTGAAAACTTTTTGACAAATAAATTTATTTCCATTTGAAAAAAGAATCGTAGTTTTATGTGAAGTGATGAAAAATCGTTTCATTTCACGTTTTCACAGAACAGGAATTAGCCCCCAGCTCTCAAGAAAATTCAAATAAATATTTTTCATTATTTCTGTTGCTTGAAAAAACACTTTGCTTTTGCTATAAATTTTCTTTAAGTTATAAATATAAGAGCACTTTTTTCTTGAAAGCTGGAAATTGATTTAAGAAATTTTGTTAAAAGAAAATTCCACTTCCATTTCTTGTGCGTCATTTTATATGATTTTTTCGTTTTCCTTAAGTGCTGGAAACAATCCTTAAAAATTAAAATTTTTTGGGGAAATGACCTGATCAGGAAAAGCGGTATACATATTCGACAATCTACGACCTAATATTAAGTTGACATGTTTCCGTGTTTTTTTGTTTTTGTGATTTCAAAACATTTAAGATTTTCCCAAAAGTGTTATCTAACAAATCCCATGCGAATCTAAATTCCAAATTTTGTAGAGAAATTAGAAAAACTTAACAAACCATTCATAGAGACCTTCAATTTTTTTATCAGAATTTTTAGTTTGTTTTGTAGGCATTGTGAAATTTCTACAACTTTCCGTTGATTTTAATTAATTTTTGCCTTCATATCGACCTATCTCGGCAACCAGATCGAAAACGCCTTATCTGAGAAAACTTTTCAAGAATACCCAACTTGATTGAAGAACGCCTTATTTCAGAATTTTATTGAAAAACACCCTATCTCAGAATTGGGTTGAAGAATGCCCTATCTCAGAATGCGCTTCAAAAACGTCCTACCTCAGCTGAAAATGTATTAAAAATGTGCTGAGATTCGGCGTTTTTGAACCGACTTCTGAGATTGGCTAAAGTGGCAGATCCCTCGTGCCTGCTTTTCTTAAATAAAAATATGGAGAAGAGTTTCAAGAGCGGCTGAGCTTTCACAATTTAATCTATACGTAAAATATTTACATTGTATCCGTATACACTTCTTACATTTAAACAGATTTACGTAATCCAATTAAATCACGGCTCTACTGAGACTACTGTTCCAGCAGTTTGTGTTTCGGCTTGTGTTTCGGCTGTTATGCCACGTAAAATACATTGAATACTCGCTTAGCTACTTGGCGGTGATTATGGAATTTCTAACACTCGCAATTAAATTGCGTTAATCAGGTGTCACTTTCCGGTGTTTCGAGGGACTTTTGTCACATATGTATGTTTGAATACACTTAGGTCTCGTTTTATGCGGTTTTACGAACCATTTATCGCTGTAGCGATTTTGTTTTTTTGCGAGTTTTTATTACTTTTTTCAGTGTGTAAGAGATCAGTGCTTCTGATAATTAATTTGTCTTTGTATTCTTACATAATTCATGTATTTATTGTGGTATAATTTTTTNTTTTTTTTTTTTTTTTTTTTTGTTAAAATACAGATACACTTTTCTCTATTTCATTAATGTTCAGTTTTACATTGTTTTGTTTTGCTTAATATTGCTTCACTGGATTTTTTATGCGGTTTTTTTCGAATTTTTTACATGGAGTATCTGAATTTATGCGGTTTTTGAAAATGCTGGAGCACATCCCCTGTTTTTGTATGAAGGTAAAGAACTTTTTTATGCGGCTTTCTGTGGAACGCATATACCGCATAAAAAAGAGCTAAGTGTGTATGTATTTAAGTAGGTACATAAGCACGTAGACACATGTGTGTGAAGGCAACCCAACTTTAGTAGAGCGGAAACGAGGACGAGCCACATAAACGCCGTGCATGAGACCCCCCTAATGGGAGTTTAACTTTAACGGTACGTGGCTTTATTATTCGCAGCGTCAGAGACAGTTACACCTGACTTCCTTTTTTTTCTTTTGTTTATACATACACACACACACTCTTTGGTTTGGGCAGCGTTTTTGTTATTCGAAAACGGAAGTAGCGCTTTAAGGCCATGGCGAAAGGAAATGCGACTGACACGCACTTATACATTCATAAAGCAACTTATACGAGCCAAACACACACACACACACGCACAACAATGAATTCAATCGGCGACAGCTGTGACGCATCATTGCGGCAGAGAAGTGTTAAAACATACCGGA
>NW_016163868.1:0-34330 GCF_001687245.7 Rhagoletis zephyria | reverse complement strand
TCAGCAACAAGTCAGATGATTTTCAGCAACAAGTCAAATGGCTTTCAGCGTCAAGTCAGATGATTTTCAGCAACAAGTCAAACGACTTCTGCAACAAATGATGACTCTCATGTTTTCGGAGCCGTTCAACTGCCACGTTTGCTGNGTATGAGCAGTTATAAGCATCGGTCACTTGTGGTGGCTGTATTTGCAAGACAGCACGCAATGCGCTCATGTTCAGTCATCCTCTAATTTCGTTTAGGTATCGATACTACTAAGCCAACGCCGCTGCTCAGTCATACGAAGCAGCGGTATTGAATGAGTATGAACAGTTGACGATCAACCAATGCCAATCCCTGGTATGTATGTAGGTTTTTTAATTTCACATCGAATACTAACTTAAATTGTATTATGTTTTTACTAAAACTTTTAGTGACTTGTACGAATTTGCTTTTTTGGAAAATTAGTTAACGAGTCTTTCATTATTAACCCGCATCAATCGGAAATTTTTTGTAACACAAAGTACGTTGTGCATCAATTTGATACATATGGAAAAAGGCCCTAGTATTCTATGTTTTTTCATTTTTTATTATTTAATGACCAACGTTTATTAATTTTCTGATAATAATAAGAATAAAAATGCTTGAAAGATCTATACGCATTTGTCGCAAAAAAACAATTCAAAATATTAGCTATTTTTCTTAATATTTTTATAGTTGAATATGAAGAAATATCTACCGATTTTTTTAATGAAGTTGCACAATTTAGATACTTTCTTATCCTGTGTTTTGGAAATAAAAGACTCTGATGCTTTACATTAATGGCTGCGTTTCTTTATACATTCCGGATAATCCCATTTCACAGCCGAAATAAACAGAATACGTTTGAAATATACGTTAACATATCATCAGGAACGTTCTAAAGAATAAGTAAACAAAAAAGTTTATTCCAAACGTTCAGAATGAATAAAGAAATTCAGCCAATATGTTTAAGAAGACAACCTATATTTCAGTGGCAAGAAGGTAAAATTGTTCCCAACCAGTATAGGACAAAACGGCCAGTTCTGCTAAATACCTTTATACCAGAAAAAATTAAATAGGCTAGAGAAGCATGGTGCAAAGCCATGCTGAAATATGACGTCGTCCAGGTAGGAAAAATTTTCCTCAATTGAAATTTACAAGTTTTCCTGTGAGAGCTGTTGGTATTTAATTCTCTATTAACATTTTCAATTAAAGTTGATGCTTTCCATTTCCAGACAACCGGTCAGGTACGAGCATGATTTTTAATTTCGACCAAACTCAAATACATTGTTTGTTGGTCCAAATAATGAGACACGTATTTTTTCTTTTGCCTCGGAAAAATTTTTCGGCCGAATTAAACGCGATTTTGTTTTTCAGGTAAAAATCAACTTTTCGAATTGACAGTGAGAATGTTTTTTTAAAATGCCCATAACTTTGTCAAAATTTAATAGATTCCAACAATGTTTTTACTCAAATGTCAGTAATTCTTGTCACTTCAAGATAGAATGATATAATTATTGATTTTCATTATTTAAAATTTTTTATTTAACAATAATCAAAAAGTGCAATTTTTTATTAAAACTCAATTTCTCAAAAAGTGTATTTTTTTCTCTCAAATTTTTTTTACCGGGAAAGAGACACTTTGAACTACAATCAACCCAAATCTCTAATAGCGAAGATTTTTTTTTCTGAGTTATGATTTTTTATAAAAAATATACGTTTTTTTGGTACATACTACAATATTCTTATATTGTTTAACTAAATGGAACATATGTATGTAATATATCAGCAAAAAGTACAGCCGTGATCATTTTTTGTGTATCAAATAGATATTAGAACACACTTTCCACCATACAGTTTCGATTATAAAAAGCGGGAAAATGTGATTTTGTATTTCGAAACTGTATGGTGGAAAGTGTGTTCTAATATCTATTTGATACACAAAAAATTATCACGGCTGTACTTTTTGCTGATATATTACATACATATGTTCCATTTAGTTAAACAATATAAGAATATTGTAGTATGTACCACAAAAACGTATATTTTCTATAAAAAATCATAACTCAGAAAAAAAAATCTTCGCTATTAGAGATTTGGGTTGATTGTAGTTCAAAGTGTCTCTTTCCCGGTAAAAAAGTTTGAGAGAAAAAAAAAATACACTTTTTGAGAAATTAGATAAATAAAAAAATATGCACTTTTTGTTTATTGTTAAATAAAAAATTTTAAATAATGAAAATCAATAATTATATCATTCTATCTTGAAGTGACAAGAATTACTGACATTTGAGTAAAAACATTGTTGGAATCTATTAAATTTTGACAAAGTTATGGGCATTTAAAAAAAAAATTCTCACTGTCAATTCGAATAATCGATTTTTGCCTGAAAAACAAAATCGCGTTTAATTCGGCCGAAAAATTTTTCCGAGCCAAAAGAAAAAATACGTGTCTCATTATTTGGACCAACAAACAATGTATTTGAGTTTGGTCGAAATTAAAAATCATGCTCGTACCTGACCGGTTGTCTGGAAATGGAAAGCATCAGTTAAAATTATTTCCAAAATCATGAACGGGAAAACGCATATCACCAAATCAACTCTCCGCCCTCTGCACATGGGTACGTATCGACACTTATTGAAATGTTTCCCGTTTCTTCTGCAAATGTACGACGTTCTGTCCAGCTCGAAACTGTTAATATTGGATCCGTTCGAAAGTATAACTTTTCTTCAATCTTCTTTGGTCCATGTTTTCGCAGTTTATGTAGCCCGTTGGGAACATTTTTCCTGCATTTAAGGTGTCAAAAGTGGCTTCTTGGTATCAGGATGGACCGTCCGCCCGGCTTTTGGGAGGCACCGCCGTACAGGTCGAGTGCTGGTTTCGGCTCTATTTGATTGTTCGAGTTTACTCGTTATGCCTTCGGTTCTTTTGCACCGGTACTAAATACTAATCCAAATGCGATGGTCATTAAGAGTGGTTATTTTGATATGATATTCTGTCATCCGCTGTCAATTCTGGTTTGTCTATAAACATCAAACTTCTAACCCCATGGGAAGTATCAACAACCAAAACAAGGGGTCCCGTTTCGATCGTCCAGAAGAAGTTTGTAGATCCGGCTTCGTAGATTTTTGCATTAATCTCGGGTTTACCAAATATTGAAGCTATCAATTTCAATCAATAAAATAATAAGAATTTAAACTTTGGATGAATAAGGTATTTACCCTAATAAATACGTATTATAATACAATTTTTAAATCCGCTAATGTATGTGATTAAAGATGGCAATCTCAAAAAAAAATAAAAAATGCGCAAACAATGAATAAGCAATCAATCAAGCTGGGCTGATAGTCCTTGGCCATATATATGACTGGGTCGTTCCAGTTACGTAAACCCGACTGCCGTGGAAACGATCTGTAGGCGTTTATTTTATTGCCAGCTTCAGAAAAGCTAGATCGAATCATATGTATCTTTGTAAACGCAAATCTAAATGCATTCTCATGTAAAACTGTATTCTTGGGGTAACAACATACAAATTCCGCAAAGACTTATGTGAAATGCTGCTGGAATGACGTTGTTACGACTACGTAGACCCGACTGTCATGGGAACGCAGCTTTTGGCTGTTTTCTTAATTGTGAAGCGTTTTTCCAATTCAATTTTTTTTTTCGAAACTGCAGTGCCGTTTCTGCCGCATTTTATTTTAAACCAACGTTAATTAAATTTTAATTGCATACNTTCATGTAAAACTGTATTCTTGGGGTAACAACATACAAATTCCGCAAAGACTTTGTGAAATGCTGCTGGAATGACGTCGTTACGACTACGTAGACCCGACTGTCATGGGAACGCAGCTTTTGGCTGTTTTCTTAATTGTGAAGCGTTTTTCCAATTCAATTTTTTTTTTCGAAACTGCAGTGCCGTTTCTGCCGCATTTTATTTTAAACCAACGTTAATTAAATTTTAATTGCATACGCTTTTTTGTTTTACAACAGTATGTGTGTAGTTACGCTTAGCAGAGCCATGTATGCTGTATATATGTATATGTATAGCAAATTTATAAGTATGAATGCATGTATGAATGGGCATTTACCCTTATAAAAGAAAATTATATGCCAGCTTTTGAATAACATAGATAATTAATAAGCATTTTTGCATTACATGTCTGATAAATGATATTAGTGGTACATATAATAACAATAACATTTATTACATTAAATAATTTTTATATTTATTATAATACATATTTTTGCGTTAGTTTAAATACTATTTAGCGCTAAAAATAATTGAGCCAGCAAATATATATATAATATTCATGTACATACATATATGCATGTAGTATGTATGAATTGCGTTCGAAATCCCAAAATACAAATTGCAACAACAAAAACCACCACAGTGATATGAATAACAAAAACTTTAGCNAATTATAATACATATTTTTGCGTTAGTTTAAATACTATTTAGCGCCAGCAAATATATATATAATATTCATGTACATACATATATGCATGTAGTATGTATGAATTGCGTTCGAAATCCCAAAATACAAATTGCAACAACAAAAACCACCACAGTGATATGAATAACAAAAACTTTAGCATTATCTAGAAGGAACGCATGAAGGCATGCCACATGGAAATACATAGGTATATAATTAACCTTACTAATAAATGTATGATATAATAAACAATATCTCCGAAAATCATTGAATTTTAGTCGTACTACAATAGATGTAAAATGCATATGCATGCATGTGCATTTAGATTTAAGTATGTATTTAACTATAACTTTTAAGAATGCAAATGCTTAAAAGTCGATATAAAATAATTCAAATTTAAACGATTGAAACAAAAATGGTATTGGCTTAAAATACACATTTTGTATTAATAACTATAAAAGTAAAGCTTCGTTATGTACATATATACATATGTGCATATGTACATATGTATCTATGTGTATGCATTCAAATTCAACTTATTTAAAAATTCAATTTGCAAGTTACTTTACTTATTAAGAGCGATCACGGATGTATGCTGGCTTTTTATAGTAGGACAAATTTGAAATTTAACTGTATGTAGAACAGGCAGAGCAAAAGCATGGAGAAATAAGCAAACAAAGATGGTGATAAACTCTTGGAAATAATGCGTTTATGATGAACAATTACGCGATATCCTTAAATCAAAATGCTATTATAAAAATAATTGTTCAATGCAATACCAATAATAAAATAATAAATGACAAACTGTAATTGTAATATTTAAGCGGTAAACTTGAAAAGAAAAAAATACTTAATATGTAATTAATAACTTATGGGTAGTGTGAAAATACTAAAATTAAAATAAAAGGCAGTCAATAAATTCAGAAAAAGGTTTAATTAAGGTATGAGAAACGAATAAAATCGATTTTCAAAAAAAAAATACGTTTAAAATGCCATGTTTGTTTTACTAGTACTCATAGTAAGTATAAATAGTTACTTCCTAGCCCATTCTGTTTTCTCTTTCAGCTGAACTGGTTAAATTATCCATAATTTCGCTTTTGCCATTAAATTTATGAACAAATTCATATTAGTTGCTCTAGCAATAATCGATAACAGGAGCTGGTGTTAAACTTCGCTAAATATTTATATGATTTGGACCAATCAAAAACCGACATTTGTAGGTGCTCTCTTTTCGCGAAACAGTGTTGGTGTGCAGCTGAGACATTCAAATATTGTAACTTTACACCGTTTTGTGTTAAAACGATACTACTGGAAATAGTTTCAGAATCAATATATTTTAAATCAGTTAAACATATTTACTACCTTAGCACCTTGAGCGGAATCGAAATAGTTTAAAAAATATAAAAGTTTTACTGAATTTTAAGAAAATAGATATATATAAAAATTCGAGCTAAGCAACCAGATACTTCACGTACTTTTTAGAGCAACCCTGTTTATAACAAAACAACCAAACTAAAAATTTACGTGGAGAGACGGTGGTGTATATTTTAAGCTGGTCATTCCAATTTATTTTGCAGTTGAAAAGTGAGTGGTCTAGTTGGAATTNTATATATATAAAAATTCGAGCTAAGCAACCAGATACTTCACGTACTTTTTAGAGCAACCCTGTTTATAACAAAACAACCAAACTAAAAATTTACGTAGAGAGACGGTGGTGCATATTTTAAGCGCTGGTCATTCCAATTTATTTTGCAGTTGAAAAGTGAGTGGTCTAGTTGGAATTTGTGTTTGTGAAAAGTTTTAAATAAAAAGCAATTCTGAAAATAAATTCTTGAGTCTCCGGTGTAAAGTGCGTTTAGTTTTCGTAGTACCACCTCCTGGAGGATTGTGCCACAAGTAAAATGAAGTACTTATTGCTGCTAGGTTTGCTGCTTTTAGCAGGTTAGTTTTGTGCGCCGGCAAGCCACATTTGTAAAATATGTACATATAGTTAGTTTTTGTACGTGTTGGCTCATTAAATTTTCATATGAATTGCCTTTGTTTATAGGCCTAAGTGAAATTGCTGCAGATGAAGCTGTGGAAGATGATGTGGAGAGTATCGATCTTGATTTGGGTTCTTTCAAGGAAGGTTCGAGAACAGGTAAGGCAAATTACAGTTTTATACACACATGGAATTTCCCTCCCGTCCACTGCTTTCTATTAATGTATGTACATATGTATGTATGTGTTGATATGTACAAAGATATGTAGATGCAACCCCAAAGCGGATTATGGTTCGTGGCGATTTGAACACGTCACTTGAGCAGTAGTGGAGATTACGGCTGATAAGATTTTCAATAAATTTGTATGTACTGTAATAATTTTTTAATTTTTCTATTATTTAGATGCCGAAGCACTCAAGCGGGAAGAAGAGGCTATCAAATTGGATGGGCTTAGCGTGGCACAAATGAAGGAAGTGCGAGAGAAGGTGTGTATGCTAGAATAAAAATGTTGTAACAGTACCTATGTATTAAAAATACCCAAATAGTAGTGTAACTAGTCCTCAGCCAGATTTAAATCTTGGTCATTACGATCACAAAGGCCCATCGTTGTTAGCATAAGAAGCTATCACTAGTGGTTTCCGCCCCTTTAAACATCTGGCCCTCCCGCGCATTCAATATGAATTAATCGGTTCTCAAACATCATAAGCAAAATTGAAGCAAAGGAATAAATTGTCCATAATTCGGTAGGACTGATTAAGATGTCTCCTAAATGTACCTAGTTTAAGCTTCTCGAATTGAAACTATGTTAATTAATTAAAAAATTAGAGTTCAACGTTAGAATACGATTAGATATCTAACCTTTTTTTCGATATCGGCAACTAAGTCTCCGTTTTGAAGAGAACGCTATAGTCCTCAATAGTTTCTCTAATCGTATTCTAACATTCTACCCAAGAGAAACAAATTAGAATTCGAATGGCTATTTTTTTTCTTTATTCGCAGGCTGAAAAATTCACGTTCCAAACGGAGGTGAACCGTATGATGAAACTCATCATTAATTCATTGTACCGTAACAAGGAAATATTCTTGCGTGAATTGATCTCAAATGCCTCTGATGCCATAGACAAGATACGCTTATTGGCATTAACGAACAGAGCCGAGCTGGATACTAACCCCGAGTTGAACATCCGTATTAAGGCCGATAAGGAAAACAAGGTGTTACATATAATGGATTCGGGTATTGGTATGACACATCAGGACCTCATAAACAATTTGGGTACAATAGCCAAGTCTGGAACCGCCGATTTCTTAGCTAAAATGCAAGATCCCACAAAATCTGAATCAGGTCAAGACCTTAACGATATGATTGGTCAATTCGGCGTTGGTTTCTACTCTGCTTTCTTGGTCGCTGATCGTGTAGTTGTTACCACTAAAAACAATGCGGACAAACAATATATTTGGGAATCAGATGCTAATAGTTTCAGCATTGTTGAAGATCCACGTGGTGACACCCTGAAACGTGGCTCCATCATTTCTCTCCATCTTAAGGATGAAGCACAAGATTTTCTTGAAGAGGATACTGTCCGGGAATTAATCCGTAAATACTCACAATTTATTAATTTCCCAATTCTTATGTGGTCAAGCAAAACTGTCGAGGAAGAGGTGCCAATTGAAGAAGATGCCTCCACCGAAAAACCTGAAAAAGCGGAAGATGATGTAGAAGATGCGGAAGAAGATGCTAAGGTTGAAGAAGAGTCCGAAGACGCTGACAAGCCAAAGACAAAGAAAGTGTCCAAAACTGTCTGGGACTGGCAATTGATCAACGATAGCAAACCAATTTGGACCCGTAAGCCCGCCGAAGTCACTGAGGATGAATACACCGAGTTCTACAAAACACTTACAAAAGACAGCACAGAACCATTCACTCACACACACTTTGTTGCCGAAGGAGAGGTGACTTTCAAGAGTTTATTGTACATTCCCAAAGTACAACCATCCGAATCATTCAATCGTTACGGCACTAAAGCCGACAACATCAANCGTTAGCATAAGAAGCTATCACTAGTGGTTTCCGCCCCTTTAAACATCTGGCCCTCTCGCGCATTCAATATGAATTAATCGGTTCTCAAACATCATAAGCAAAATTGAAGCAAAGGAATAAATTGTCCATAATTCGGTAGGACTGATTAAGATGTCTCCTAAATGTACCTAGTTTAAGCTTCTCGAATTGAAACTATGTTAATTAATTAAAAAATTAGAGTTCAACGTTAGAATACGATTAGATATCTAACCTTTTTTTCGATATCGGCAACTAAGTCTCCGTTTTGAAGAGAACGCTATAGTCCTCAATAGTTTCTCTAATCGTATTCTAACATTCTACCCAAGAGAAACAAATTAGAATTCGAATGGCTATTTTTTTCTTTATTCGCAGGCTGAAAAATTCACGTTCCAAACGGAGGTGAACCGTATGATGAAACTCATCATTAATTCATTGTACCGTAACAAGGAAATATTCTTGCGTGAATTGATCTCAAATGCCTCTGATGCCATAGACAAGATACGCTTATTGGCATTAACGAACAGAGCCGAGCTGGATACTAACCCCGAGTTGAACATCCGTATTAAGGCCGATAAGGAAAACAAGGTGTTACATATAATGGATTCGGGTATTGGTATGACACATCAGGACCTCATAAACAATTTGGGTACAATAGCCAAGTCTGGAACCGCCGATTTCTTAGCTAAAATGCAAGATCCCACAAAATCTGAATCTGGTCAAGACCTTAACGATATGATTGGTCAATTCGGCGTTGGTTTCTACTCGGCTTTCTTGGTCGCTGATCGTGTAGTTGTTACCACTAAAAACAATGCGGACAAACAATATATTTGGGAATCGGATGCTAATAGTTTCAGCATTGTTGAAGATCCACGTGGTGACACCCTGAAACGTGGCTCCATCATTTCTCTTCATCTTAAGGATGAAGCACAAGATTTTCTTGAAGAGGACACTGTCCGGGAATTAATCCGTAAATACTCACAATTCATTAATTTCCCAATTCTTATGTGGTCAAGCAAAACTGTTGAGGAAGAGGTGCCAATTGAAGAAGATGCCTACACCGAAAAACCTGAAAAATCGGAAGATGATGTAGAAGATGCGGAAGAAGATGCTAAGGTTGAAGAAGAGTCCGAAGACGCTGACAAGCCAAAGACAAAGAAAGTGTCCAAAACTGTCTGGGACTGGCAATTGATCAACGATAGTAAACCAATTTGGACCCGTAAGCCCGCCGAAGTCACTGAGGATGAATACACCGAGTTCTACAAAACGCTTACAAAAGACAGCACAGAACCATTCACTCACACACACTTTGTTGCCGAAGGAGAGGTGACTTTCAAGAGTTTATTGTACATTCCCAAAGTACAACCATCCGAATCATTCAATCGTTACGGCACTAAAGCCGACAACATCAAATTGTACNACATCAGGACCTCATAAACAATTTGGGTACAATAGCCAAGTCTGGAACCGCCGATTTCTTAGCTAAAATGCAAGATCCCACAAAATCTGAATCAGGTCAAGACCTTAACGATATGATTGGTCAATTCGGCGTTGGTTTCTACTCTGCTTTCTTGGTCGCTGATCGTGTAGTTGTTACCACTAAAAACAATGCGGACAAACAATATATTTGGGAATCAGATGCTAATAGTTTCAGCATTGTTGAAGATCCACGTGGTGACACCCTGAAACGTGGCTCCATCATTTCTCTCCATCTTAAGGATGAAGCACAAGATTTTCTTGAAGAGGATACTGTCCGGGAATTAATCCGTAAATACTCACAATTTATTAATTTCCCAATTCTTATGTGGTCAAGCAAAACTGTCGAGGAAGAGGTGCCAATTGAAGAAGATGCCTCCACCGAAAAACCTGAAAAAGCGGAAGATGATGTAGAAGATGCGGAAGAAGATGCTAAGGTTGAAGAAGAGNTCATCAGGACCTCATAAACAATTTGGGTACAATAGCCAAGTCTGGAACCGCCGATTTCTTAGCTAAAATGCAAGATCCCACAAAATCTGAATCTGGTCAAGACCTTAACGATATGATTGGTCAATTCGGCGTTGGTTTCTACTCGGCTTTCTTGGTCGCTGATCGTGTAGTTGTTACCACTAAAAACAATGCAGACAAACAATATATTTGGGAATCGGATGCTAATAGTTTCAGCATTGTTGAAGATCCACGTGGTGACACCCTGAAACGTGGCTCCATCATTTCTCTTCATCTTAAGGATGAAGCACAAGATTTTCTTGAAGAGGACACTGTCCGGGAATTAATCCGTAAATACTCACAATTCATTAATTTCCCAATTCTTATGTGGTCAAGCAAAACTGTTGAGGAAGAGGTGCCAATTGAAGAAGATGCCTACACCGAAAAACCTGAAAAATCGGAAGATGATGTAGAAGATGCGGAAGAAGATGCTAAGGTTGAAGAAGAGTCCGAAGACGCTGACAAGCCAAAGACAAAGAAAGTGTCCAAAACTGTCTGGGACTGGCAATTGATCAACGATAGTAAACCAATTTGGACCCGTAAGCCCGCCGAAGTCACTGAGGATGAATACACCGAGTTCTACAAAACACTTACAAAAGACAGCACAGAACCATTCACTCACACACACTTTGTTGCCGAAGGAGAGGTGACTTTCAAGAGTTTATTGTACATTCCCAAAGTACAACCATCCGAATCATTCAATCGTTACGGCACTAAAGCCGATAACATCAAATTGTACGTTCGACGTGTCTTCATCACCGACGAATTCAATGACATGATGCCCAATTACTTGAACTTTATTCGTGGCGTTGTTGATTCAGACGACCTACCACTGAATGTGTCACGTGAAACACTGCAGCAGCATAAACTTATCAAAGTCATTAAGAAGAAGTTAGTGCGTAAAGTGCTCGATATGATTAAGAAAATTGATAAGGACAACTATAGCAAATTCTGGAAGGAATACTCTACAAAGTAAGTGTTTAGTCTTTAGTTGTTTGGGGAGAGATTTTATGTAGGCTGCTAAGATCTGAACTTATAGTTTCTGTTTATATTCTGGAACTAGTAACTTCTAATTTTGGTGCTTTTTTTACTTTCTAGCATCAAGCTCGGAATCATGGAAGATCCAAGCAATCGTTCTCGTCTCGCAAAATTATTGCGCTTCCAATCGTCCAATGGTAAAGATGTCACATCCTTGGCTGAATATGTTGAGCGTATGAAGCCAAAGCAGGAACACATCTACTTTATAGCTGGTGCTAACCGTGCTGAAGTAGAAAAATCACCTTTCGTTGAACGCCTGCTAAGTAAAGGTTATGAAGTTCTGTATCTCGTCGAAGCTGTGGACGAGTACTGCATTTCGGCACTCCCAGAATTTGATGGCAAGAAATTCCAGAATGTTGCCAAGGAGGGCTTCCAACTAAACGAATCAGAGAAGAGCAAATCAAAATTCGAAGAATTGAAAACTACATTCGAACCTCTTGTAAAATGGTTGAATGACGTGGCGCTTAAGGATAAAATTCTGAAAGCTCAAGTGTCTGAACGTTTGAGCAATTCACCTTGTGCCTTAGTGGCTGGTATGTTCGGCTGGACTGGCAACATGGAACGTTTGGCATTGTCAAATGCACATCAAAAGTCAGATGATCCCCAACGTAGCTACTACTTAAATCAGAAGAAAACTTTGGAAATCAATCCACGCCATCCGCTTATTCGAGAACTTTTGCGTCGCGTCGAGGCAGACGAAGCCGATGATACTGCTAAGGATATGGCTGTGATGATGTTCCGTACGGCCACGTTGCGTTCGGGTTTCATGCTTCAAGAGACTGCTGATTTTGCGGACACAATTGAAAAAATGATGCGTCAAACTCTTGGTGTGTCCCTTGACGAACAAGTTGAGGTAGATGATGATGAAGATTCATCGTTTGACGCTGGTAGCGAAGATGATGATGATTCAAATGAGAAGGCCGGTAACGCATATGATGACGACGATGAGGTGCATGATGAGCTCTAAGTTAAGGAAATTTAGTTTTAGTCTTTGGATAAAACATATTTACTAAGAATGGCAGACTGATTTCTGTTTAGTTTGACCGCACTTCGTCGGCTTCACGCATCCGCGTGCAGTCGAAATACATACCTTCACGTAATTTTTGTACTTTATATTTGTAAATGATATTTATTATTGTGATCTTAAAAAAGCGTAACGCACATATTTCAAGTTTTTGTATTATCTCCGTCGTTTTAGTTAGTTTTTCTCTTCAGAGAATTAAACGGAGGACGGATTAGCAAACATTTCGTGCAGGTGCGGCATATTAGGTCAAAATAAGTTAGAATAAATAATGAAAATACTTTCTCTTTGTATTAATTGAAGAACAAAACAAAATATGAATTAAATAAAACATTTAATTTTTTAACACTGTAAATTTTCAGCTTTTTATTAACAAAAAGGCAAAATCTTTCACNCTGAAAAGGCCGGTAACGCATCTGATGACGACGATGAGGTGCATGATGAGCTCTAAGTTAAGGAAATTTAGTTTTAGTCTTTGGATAAAACATATTTACTAAGAATGGCAGACTGATTTCTGTTTAGTTTGACCGCACTTCGTCGGCTTCACGCATCCGCGTGCAGTCGAAATACATACCTTCACGTAATTTTTGTACTTTATATTTGTAAATGATATTTATTNTATGATGACGACGATGAGGTGCATGATGAGCTCTAAGTTAAGGAAATTTAGTTTTAGTCTTTGGATAAAACATATTTACTAAGAATGGCAGACTGATTTCTGTTTAGTTTGACCGCACTTCGTCGGCTTCACGCATCCGCGTGCAGTCGAAATACATACCTTCACGTAATTTTTGTACTTTATATTTGTAAATGGTATTTATTTTTGTGATCTTAAAAAAGCGTAACGCACATATTTCAAGTTTTTGTATTATCTCCGTCGTTTTAGTTAGTTTTTCTCTTCAGAGAATTAAACGGAGGACGGATTAGCAAACATTTCGTGCAGGTGCGGCATATTAGGTCAAAATAAGTTAGAATAAATAATGAAAATACTTTCTCTTTGTATTAATTGAAGAACAAAACAAAATATGAATTAAATAAAACATTTAATTTTTTAACACTGTAAATTTTCAGCTTTTTATTAACAAAAAGGCAAAATCTTTCACAGTAGCCGCAAATTGAATTTAACGGCGATGGCTTTAGTTTAATGGTTGGGTCATACAATTNATTTCGTGCAGGTGCGGCATATTAGGTCAAAATAAGTTAGAATAAATAATGAAAATACTTTCTATTTGTATTCATTGAAGAACAGAACAAAATATGAATTAAATAAAACATTTAATTTTTTAACACTGTAAATTTTCAGCTTTTTATTAACAAAAAGGCAAAATCTTTCACAGTAGCCGCAAATTGAATTTAACGGCGATGGCTTTAGTTTAATGGTTGGGTCATACAATTAAATATTTGACTTTCTTTTAACTTAAGTTGTTTAGTAAATGAAGTATATGTGCCAGCATATTCCTTAGTGATGGTCTTCTACATCCATATACTGCATGTACTGTTGTTGATCTTGTAACCGCAACACTGCCTCGCTGTGAGAAAATTTGTACTTATCCTTGAAAATATTAACCAGCCACTCGGGCATCAAAGCGTTGGCGAAGAGTGTAGAGTACTATAAAAAAATCAAGATTTTGGAAATATTCAAAACTAGAACTTTAATTTATGCTTACTATGGACGTGCCTTCGGACTCATTTTCGTAAATTTCGCCGAGTTTATTCATGATTTTTAGCTGTTTTTCATTATCTATCAGTTCGATAACAGAGTAATGGTTAATTCCATTGTAGCCAGTCACTTTCGGCTTGGATCGTAACTTATGGAAAATATTGTCAAGGTGTTCTTTGTATTTTGGAAAAGTGCTCAAAATTTCATCAGCCGACATAGAGTTCAGTGACCTGCAATAACACAAAGATTTATATTTTCAAATCATTGGATGAAACGTCGAGCGCGTTCGTACTCACAAAATTTCGACCTTCTTCGGCACTTGTATCAGATCTTCTAACAATATTTTCATTTTCCTGTTTACTTTCATCTGCTCCTTCTCTCTACGCTCATTGTTCGCGATCTCTTCGGGTGTTGGATAAACAATACGGCTTATTATGCCACCAGAACTATCTGCCTTACTCGTTTTAGTCTCCTTAACTCGAGATTTCGTCGATTTTGATGTTTTCTTTGGGGATTTGACCAGTTCTTCGGGTTTCTTTTTAGACAACCATTTACTCATAGATTGCTTTTCCTGTTCGCACGATCTTTCATTTTTCTCTTCTCGCTTCCTTTTTTTCACAGACGATGCTAAATGCGCTGATCCCAGGTGTACTTTAGGTGCAGCTTTAATAGGTGTTTTCTCGGTGAAATCATCGCTTTCGGCGTCAGATCCAAAACATTCCTGCATTGTTTTACTGACTGCTTTGGATCTTTTTTTATTCGTCGATTTTAGGTTTCGAACTTCTTCAACTTTATAACGCGAAGGTTTTATGGGTGAACGATTGGAACGTCGCATGGCGTTTTTATTTGCATCATGTTTGGACTCGTTTCGCGGACTGTTTTGCTTGCCTTTTTCATCAAGATTTTTCACAGTTATATCTTTACTTGGTTTTACGTATTTTTCCAAATCAATGTCATCATCTTGTGATTCTTTTATTTTAAAAACTTCCTTTTCATAAAACATTTCCCCTTGGCTTTCGTCCTGCGCCTTAAATAGACGACACTTACTAGGCTTTTCATGCCTTCTCTGTGCATGTGCATTTTTAATATTATCATACTTGTGACTTTGTTGGCCTTTTCCAATATTTTTACCGCCTTTTTTCATGTGATTTACGGCATCCTGACTTTGAAGTAAAAGTAAGTCTGGGCTGCTGTCCAGTTCTTCTTTTGACTGCGGGAATTTAGATTTTTTTTCATTTTTCGCGTCACTTGATAACGTCGAATTTGCTATTTTTTTAGCACTAAAAGTTCCGTCATCATCTTCGCTGGAATTAGCAAATATGTCTATTTCCTTGTCTATAGGCTTAGGTGTAAATACTAGCAAAGAGCACTCTTTTGGTGGTTCTGGTGAATATCGGTCCTCGTCATCAACATCATAGACGTTTGATTCAGTCGTGTGACACAAATGAAAGTTTTTACTCCCAATTTTTGTTGGAACATAAGACAAACAAGATGCTTCTGGGGAGGCTGAAATATCCGATACAGGCAGCGGATGATATTCCGATTCTCCGGTACAACAAGGAAATTCTTCAAGTCCTAAAATCTAAAACTCTTATTACAGACATATAATATTTAGTCACACATATTTAATTACTCACATCAGCATACTTTAAATCCGTTTTTCTTTTTCTTCTACGTCGAACTAAGAAGTCTAAAGCTAATGTGTTGTCGTGCCGTTCCAGCGTTACATGACCTAAGCAGTCTAGTAGTGTTTTCAAGGATGCTGCAGAATTTCTAACTTGCACGTCCACTTCATCATGAAGTTGGAAGGTCTTTTCTACAGTTTTGTTGCGGATCCGGGTCTTGTCCGATATATTATCAATTAACTGCTCCAACTGTGCGTCAAAGTTTTCCCAATGTTGTTTCTCCCACCAGTGAAAGTCTTGTGGCTCTTCGATGTCTGCTTTATCAACAGTGGAGCCGTCTAGCTTCAGTTGACATACGATTCTTCTGCCTTTATACTAAGAAAGCGTTTCTTATTTCAATCCAAATTATCTGCATTTAACTCACCTCACGCAATTCTAAAACGCACGAATTTACAACACGCATGATTATCACTATTTTAATCTATTTATGACGCTTTGGCAGAATTAATAGCATTTTGATCAAAATAGCGCAAAATTCAAAACAACCACAGGGTTGCATTCAGATGATAACTATACACAGAGAATTTTCAGTTATCGCCGATAAACGTAAAAGATTTTCGCAAAAAATCGGAAATTGTCGTTAGATTTTGACTTCTATAAATGGTAGTAAAATTAGGTAACCGACCGTCTTCACACACTACAACAAAAACAACGTGCTGGAAAATCTCGCTTGCATGACGACGCATACCCAGCGGTTAGCTAGATCTCGCATGCTTTCAACTATTATTTTTGTTGTTTGATTGGTATTTATTAATTTCAATTCTTCAGAGTAGAAACATTGCTTATTTTGGTGGAAAATAAAAATTTGGCCTGAAAAGTTCGAAGCTTTTTTTTTTTGCGACATTTTACAAATGAAAAAGTTTGCTGTCAAATGCCCAGTCAACAAAATTCTATCTCGCTTTCGAAAGAAAAAAACAGAAGGCAAGCGACATTTTCAAGTATCTTGTTGTTGTTGTAGCCACTACAACAACCCCGCCCAGCTCGGGTAGTATCTCAGTCGTTGTCGTCAGGTTGAACTAAGGCAAGACCCAAGAAGCGTGCAGCCTCTATAGGGACTGTCCATAGAGACAGAGGCGTCAGTTGCGTCGGGGTTTCCGCGCATACGAAGAGATGTTTCGAGTCGTGAGACGTCTCCGCATTCCAGACACTCATTTGGCACACCTGCATCTAATCTGCTCAGGTACGAGTTTAGCCTGCTACAGTAGCCGGAGCGAAGTTGGGCTATTGTGGTTCGCGTCTCCCGATGCAGACGATGCTCCGTCTCGTCTATGTCAGGTGGTAGAGGGCCTATAACGGCATTCACAGGCGTAGAGTCTAAGTAACTTGAGACTGATTCCCTGTGAAGGCCTCTCAGGTCCTGTCGATGTACTGACGGGTCCAGAGGTTGCTTTATGAACCTCTAGAATTTTCAATTCATATGGATGATTTCTGACATCCTTTGGCGTGGGCTCCTCTGCAAGCAAGTGTCTATTTGGGTGTTTACGTAATTGGATGCCTTCTAAATATTGATTGCAGAGCCTTGTGTTGTGGCCCTTGCGCCTCGTCATGCAGATGGTGTTCTGGCGACATCAGAAGACATCCAGTCACTGTCCAAAGTGCTGTGTTTTGTGTCGTCTGCAGTTTCATCCACTGCATCCTGCTAGTCCCCGGCGAACACACTGGCGCTACGCAATTTAGAACCGGCCGGCCAATTGCCAGCAACGTTTCTTTTTCTTATCCCCAAGTACTGCCGGCTAGCGACTTGAGGACCTTGTTGCGGCTCTGTACATTTGTTGAAAATTGCGGTTGCGTTTGCAGAGAAGGAGAGCAGACAATCGAAGGTTATCCCGAGTATTTTGGGGTTATTCTTGAAATCCCTGTTTTATTTTTCTAGGTTTGCTCGATTTGTCCCTAAACATTACTATTAACATCTATGGGAGAGAAGAAGTCTCAATGTCTTCTAGCAGCATGGAGTAACAGACGGTGTCAAACGCCTTTGATAGATCCAACGCAACTAGAATAGTTCTCTCACAGGGGCGGCTACGGTTTAGGCCTCGTGTTATCTGCGTGTTTATGGCGTTAAGTGCTGTTGTTGTGCTACGCACTTTACGGAAACCATGCTGATGCTTCGCTTGGGGTTAGGTGGTTCGTAAAATACGGGAGTAGCAAGACCTCTAATGTCCGGGGAAAGGAGTATTATCGAAATATAAGACTCCTTTGTTGGCTGGTTTCCCCGGTTTGAGCAGTGGGACCACTCTTCAGAGCTTTCAGATGTCTGAAATTACGAGAGTGGCCATTGACAGGTTGAGGACCTCCGTTAGGCATGCTACTCCCGCAGGAGACAAATTTTTCAGCGTCAATATGCATATTCCGTCGGGTCACATGGCTTTGAAGGCCTTGGCCATCCCGATGGCTACTGGAACTTCACCGCTGGTGAAAACAAGAGGCGCACTTGTTGTTGGCAGTTTGTGCTGCATTCTCGACGCTTGAATTTATCCGCCGGAGGATGCAGTATAAAGTGTCGGCTAAAATAGCTCGCCCATCTCTCCGGGTCCGACGAGGCGCGGTCGCCGAAAGATGCTTCGATTCTGTCGTCGGGCGTTGTGGGATTGGACAGTGACCTCACGGTTTACCACTTCTTCCGCTTATGTACGTTCACAAGCTGCCGAATATCCATATTGAGATACCTGATACGGTGATTTAAGGGATCGGCCTGACGAAGGTTGTCATGCTCATCGGCTAGAACAGCCGTTTCAGCAGGGAAGTTTGGCCGGGGGTCCATAATACAACCCGCTGGTGCTAAGCGAGCTGCAGCAGCAGTGACAACCCTGCGGAACTTACCTTCGCCTAGGTGAACGTTGGTTGGTGTGGGGAGGGCAGCGAAGGTGCTTTTAGTAAATTCCGCAAAGCCTTTCCAATCAGCTTTGGTAAAGTTGATATACATTCAGTGTTCATCGGAAGCAAAGTCGGCAGGTTTATCGATCGAGATGACTGACAATGGGCAGATGGTCTGATGCCAGGGTCAGTATATGTCGGTTTCCACCTCTGAGGACCGCACCTACTACAGGGTGATATCCTGCCGGGCAGCTAGTGACAGGGGGTACATAAACGTTAAATATTTCGAGCTCGACATCGTCTGACCGGATACCAATGCCCTGACATTCTAGGATGGTATCCCTGCGGTCGATATCTGCTTCGATAAGAAGATACTGCACGGTGTGATACGTGATGAGCGCTAAGCCACCACCATTATCTCGCTCACGATCTCTCATTGTATCCAGCGCAATTCAACAATGTTGAATTGTTGTGCAACTTCGTTTCCTGGACCGCAGCTATTAATATTCCATGCCTTCCCATGAAGACGGGTATCTCCTCGATCTTGCAGTTGGCGTCGCAATTGGGGTTTGCGACCGAGCGGTGCAACGCGGACCCTCGAAGTTCCTCGTCCAATCTCGCGTGGTGCGCAGACCAGAACATGCCCTAAAGTGGCACCAGCCAAGGCAGGTGTGCTGCTGTCACATTACGGAATATCCTGGTCTGACACACCGTGCAGATTGTAGGAGGGAGCAGGAGTTGCCTGAGGCAGCATGTAGGTGGTGGTGCGGTTGTGTCTGTTGTGTGGTCTGTCGTAGTTGTGGTGTGGCCTACTACGTTGTGTTGCTAGTAGCTAGTAGCTTAAAAATCCACTTAAGTCATCAATTAATTAAAATATACAAAATAGCAGTGTGCGGCGAAAGAGAATTAACAAGGATTAAGCTTGAAAATATATTCGAAGAGGGCTGCCTTCTGTTTGAAAGTTCTAACTCAATTAACAAATTCAAAAATTTTATAAAATATGAAAATCTTTAGTTTGAATATTTCGATTGTTTGAAGAGAGTTGCTACGTGTTTAAAAAGTTACTTTCAAATTATTCAGTAAGTTGGGTTGAATTATTAAAAGATGGGTTTAAATCGAAATGGGTTTAAAGGGGACTTATTTCTGAACAATCAAATTCGAATTAGTCCAGCAGTTTAGTGAAATACATGTGCATCACAATGTCAGACGAAAGAGATTTAAGAAAATTTTAGTTTGAGAATACTTTTGAAAAGGAATTTCAAATATGAGAGGTCAAATTAGAGACCTTACAGGCTAACCTAATATTCACGCACGCCGCCAATTTATTGTCAAAAATTTCTCATACACATGCAACTTGTATGAGATCAACCGAAATTGAACGGCGTGCGTATGAAGCTAACTCAATTTCCAATTTTTGTTCTGCGTGACATTTTGATTTGACATTTCGCTCAATGAAATCAAATGCAAACGCATGCAAGTCAATTTCGGGTGACGCAAAAAAACAAATTCGACGGCATGCGTACCAAAACGCAAGCCGCGAATATTAGGTTAGCCTGTTAGCCTGTAAACATATGATAAAGGTTTATTTTTTTAATTAACTTAAGCATAACTTGGAATATTTTTGTAATTTTTTGAAATTCAATTTTGGGCGTTTTAACGCCATGCGGGTTCACTAGTATTTTCGCAAATAACTATTACTCATTGTCCCAAGCCTACCAAAATCTTTTGTCTTCGGATATATGATCTGTCAAATATCATGACAAAAATATATTTTAAAAATATTTAGTTCTTGAAAAGCCCCCATTTTTTCGAATCACGGTTGTTATAGATAATTAAACAAGGATTACGCTAAGATTTCCAGAATGGGTTGATTTTTAGTGATGGAACGTTAGTGCAGAGACAGCTCTTTCTGTACCGAGACACCTGGCGCCGGGACGCGCGCGAGGGTGTTATACTAATTAACATCTTTAGGGCCGATTACTCAATGCGCCCTGTCACACGGTCAGTAATTATCACGATATCTGGGTCTCGATCCATAATGA
This sequence comes from Rhagoletis zephyria, assembly GCF_001687245.7. NCBI lineage: Eukaryota > Metazoa > Arthropoda > Insecta > Diptera > Tephritidae > Rhagoletis > Rhagoletis zephyria. The sequence continues at coordinate 13,620 of NW_016163868.1, read as the reverse complement.
TGGATTGATGGATCCGCATGAATGCTACACGTTCAATATTTATCGCGTCAGTATTTGCATAATTTTTGTGCTGCATGCTTATTATATCGCAAGAAAATATTTTTATTATATACGAATAATTTACAGATAATGCATTCCGTAATTATTTTAAATATTCCAATGCTAATTTAAATACTTTCAATTTGTTTTGAAAGGTTTTAAGCGCCGAGAGCGAGTATGTTTTTGATGTTCGCATTATGAGAGTACAAAATGTACTGACGAAATATATGGATCACGTTTTGAAAATGCTAATCGTTAATATTTATATTATGGCTACAAAGAGGGATGAGTTTACTGTATATTTCTGTCTGCGCAGTCTTCGCATGGGCCCGCTTGTACTTTCTTAATTACATATGAAAAAGCATCCTAGACGTTTAAAACGCCATCCGTGCAGTGAAAAATGCTTCATTTTAATACGGACGTATTTGATCTGAATATTGCCATTATACGTAGTGGATGTATAATGGAAAGATCCATTTTCTTATTACTTTTCACTTGATTTAAATCCAAACATTTTTAAGCGGTAATCAAATAAAAAAATTTTATTTTTACAACGCATTGCTTTTCTCAGTGTATATGTTGAATAGATAATCTCCTCCTTTTTTAAACTGGTGAAAAATTAAAAATTTTGAATGTAAACAATTTTGTAGAACGTGTGAGATATATACAATACGTATGTGTGTATGGAACAACCGTAGTTGTTAGTTGTTGGTATATTTGTTATTATAATTTTTTTTTGAAGATGTCGGTCGCGTAGTTACCACCAAGTTTAAGTTGTAAATGTGAATGGAAACGAGTGTCGTAAAATACTGGAACGACAGCGAATTGATAGTACTTATCATAATGAACGCAAACTCAATATACTGTTAGGTCAAGTTCATGCAATGCGCCGATTTGTTGTTTTAAAGACCAGTCTAATCAAAAATACAAATTTTGGTGCCATTCAAAACAAAAAAATATTTATTTAAAAATATATAAGTAAATACGTTATATGTGTGTACATATTTTTATTGTTTAAAACCCCAAATACTCTTATGTATTAAGGCATATAAATCACAGAAATTGCGGTGAATCGAGTTCATTTAGGCCCAAATTAAAATTGTCATAGTCTGAGTAAAATAAAAATTAACGATTTTATGTGAAATGCCTACATATATGCATTTACAAATACACAAATACATACATATGTGTATATATGTACATATAATTGATCGCTCTCACCCGCTTCGCTTAGTGTATGAAATTTCTACGTGCTACCTTAGGTGTAATTTACTTTAATTAAACTCAACATACTTAAAATATGCGAAAAGCAGTAGATTTTACATTTTTTAAATATCTTCAAAATATTTTCAAACTAAAAGTATCTTAAATCTCTCTCTTGTGATACGTTTTTATACTTATGTACATACATGTCGTTTAGAAATGAAGCCATTTCAAAATCATTTCGATTGATACCCATATTGTAATAATTCATTGAAATGATTGAAAACTTTGTATTTTAATTTTTAAACCGTTAATTCCTATAATTCAAGTTGAATTTGAATTTTCAAACATGTGGAGTCCCTGCTATACATACATATGTTGCTTGGAAATAAAGCCTTTTGATGACACTGCCGATTAAAACCTAGATTGTAATAACTCATTGTATTTGAATTTAGATTTAAACAGGTGGCAAGCCTCTTCAAAAACCTCAAAAAATTCTACATGCTTAAGCTGAAAATTTCTTATTTAAACTGGACTTTTAAAACAGATGGTAACCCTCTTCCAAATATTTTCCCACTAAAACCCTATTAAATCCCTCTAGTCTGAAGTCCATTTTGTTATACATATTTTAATTATCAAATTCCTTTAATTCATTGACATGTAGTTAAGAACTAAAACCCTAATCAAAACCGCTTCGATTGATACCCATATTGTAGTAATTCATTTAAATTAAATTAATTTAATTTTTATACGGGTGGCATCGCTTGTAAAACACCTCAGTAATATTTTAAATGTTCAATCTGAAGGTTTCTTAGGATCTCATTTGAGACCCATATATTAATGTTTCAGATCGCTTGCGAATAAATTAATTTAAATTTGGCTTTTCGAACAGATGGCAACCCTTTCCAAAATACTTTCAAACCATAACTTTTTAAGCTTCTGCTCATCCATTATTTTATATAATTTTCAAATAAATAATTCCCTTAATTCAAGTCGATTTGATATTTTAAACTGGTGGTAGCCTCCTCCATGAGTATCGAATTCATTTTATATTTTAAAATATTTTCTGATATATGATATGCGGTATGAAAATTCTGTTTGTATGGGAGGTGCCACGCCCCATCGTATAATCGAGATAGATTTAATATCTGTCCTATATTTTAAGTTGGGCTAAATGGCACCAGTGCACAAAATTTATTGGGAATCGGTTGAGTAGTTAAAGCGTGAACGTGTAACAAATAAACAAACTCACTTTCGGATTTATAATATTAGTAAGGAGTTAAGGATGTACCTATACGTTTCAATCTCGTTTTTTTATAAATATACCCTGCCAGCATTTTCAATCGCGGAGGTCACTAATTCGAAACATATTTTCTGCGAATATCATCGCCGACGATATCGCTATAGAGATTCAAGGTACATAGGTATATGGCAGACGAGCTTGCGGGGAAGAGACGGCCGGAAGAAAACAACTGTACGACGATCCGACAAATCTGGCTTCGACAAGAAAATTTCCACCTCACTCATTTATCTAGAACGGGCCCCCGGGTATGCATGTGACCGAAATTATAACAGTTCACCACTTGATGGGACGGAACGCTAGCAGAATGGGCATTCCAACGAGGAAGAAATTCAAAGCTTAGCACACTATCTGCCATCCCTAAATTGGCGCGTCAAGCGCCAAGCAACTGTCAAAAATCCTCATGCCCATACAATTTGTATGAAGCATTCCACAATAACGCGGCGCTAACGCCGAGCAAATGGAATTTTCATTTTTGACAGGGCGTTACGTGCTGAAGTTGGATGTAGAAGACGAAGAGAAAGAGAACGGACAAAGAAGTGAAAAAGGAAACGAGAATAAAAACGAGAGGACATGAGAAAACGTCAAAATTGACGACGCGTTGATTTGGGTATAGCGTGCGATGACACTCGTTGACAATGGATAACGCAACGCTTAGCGCTCCAATTTAGGGACGGCAGTATCTCTGTCACTGGCCTGCCTGACTTTTCGGGTGATAGAAGACGCTCATTTCACCATCACCTCTTTGGTTTGTCTGGCGGGCAGCAGAAGGCATTCATGAATTCTCGCTTTTATAAACTTAACCTTCTGGTTCTACTTCTATGGGAACGAATACGAGCTCACAATCAGCCCACCGGGCCTAAGTGTTTCTAACGGTACATCACACGGCATATTTTGATTGTTAACCTTTCTGGCTTTATGGCAGGAGGCAGTACAATGCATGCGTTCCCAGATGGCGTAGAAGTAGGTGTCTATTGTAATGAATGAGGAATAAAAAAATTGTTCAAACTACCAAACTACTATAGGATCTTGCAGGCGGAAGTCACGGCGGTGCTTCTTAATAACAGCAATGCACAAATCAAACTAATTAGTTTTCACATATGTTAGTCTATAGCCAATCTGCTATAAATCCATAATGTCAAACACAACGACCTCAAGCATGTTCTAGAATACGCAAATGAAATAGAAATTCCAGGGTCAACCAGGAAAACTCACTTTTAGTGGGCACCTGGGCAAAGAGGCATAGGGGGAAATGAAAGGGTGGATGCTTTAGCAAAAAGTGGAGTGCTAGCAAACCAAGGCGTCGCGCTAGAAGTTCCCATCACCCTACTGACTCTTAAAGGCATATGTGACTTAGGCATGTTCCAGGAGTCGGATTAAGGGTGGTCACAACCCCGTGGATGCAAATTATCCAGTGTCATGCTTAGGTCACACGATCTCAAATTAACAAAACGTAAAAAAACCAACTTGGAATTCTGATGCGTCCGATAACTGGTCACAATTTGTTAGCTAACCACGCCCTAAAAATTGGTTAGGCTAGTAGTGATAAGTGCAGGAAGTGTGAAATCGAAAAAGAAACGGTGGAACAAATAGGCGCATAGTGTGCAAATTTACGTCTGAATTGATTTAGGGAGGCGTTCCTCACTAACTCAGAGCAAGCAACAAAAAACGATATCTACAAAATCCTAAAATTCGCTAAGAAAGTTTCATGGAATCTTGATATATTTCCCACCTTATCATTATGCATGGATGAAAATATTTCTCTATGAGAGGCTTTCACTGTCTGTCAGCAGCGTTTCAATACAGAAAAAAGTATACAAATTAAAATATTTATAGATAGTTTTAAAAATTTCCAGGCTTTCCGAAACTTAGTTGTAGGCAGCTTTAAGAAGATAAACTAGTTTATACCCTGCAGGGAAACCGCGGACTAGTGAATCAAATTTCTAGTTCCGTACTAGGTCTTTATCGCCAAAAAGTAACTAGTCCGATAGGAACTAGATCCCCACCAGTCCAAAATTGGCGAAAAGTGGTACTTTTAAGAAACTAATTTTTCAGTTTTTTTCACTACAAATCTATATCTAAAGTGACGAATTTAGAATTGGTTCGGAACTATAGAAAAAGGGATGCAGAACGAACTAGATCCTATTTGTCGAATTTAGAACTATTTCGGAACTATCGAATAAGGGATGCAGCGGGGGGCTTATTTGCTTTACATAGATATGTGTTCGGCGGATTTTTTTGTTCAAATACGCTTCTATTCTGTGCTTCGCAGAGGCTATTTCATAGTTTGGTAATACAAAACAAAGCTTTGTGTTAACATATTAACATCTTGGGGCCGTCTGGAATCTAACCAATAACAGCGAGCCCCTCTGCAAAGTCAGCTACAGCAAGGTATGTAAACGTACATTTCTTACAATCATTCAAACAAATTTAATTTCAAATTGAAAAAAACGTTTCTTTGAAAATAATGTAAAATCGCACACGAGAGAACTGAAAGGTTGAAAAATCATGATACTTTTTTCTTTCGTCTGTCGATTTTAGAACGGGTTCGGAACTAGAGAATTTAGGACTAGTTCGGAACTATCGAAAAAGGGATGCAGCGGGGGGCAATTGACACTTCCTAGGACATCGGCATGTTAAATTCGCCAGTTGCTTGCATGCAAAAGAGATTTATCGCGAACCAGTACTGGGTCTAAATGTACTAGAAGCGCCCCAGTTCAGAACTAGAGATTTTCCCACAGGGTACATACATACTTAGTAGAGGTATACGCCGCCGAGCCACGCCGCCGCCGCCGCCGTTTTTTGTCATTTTTCACGCGCCGCCGCCGAATTACGAAAATATCGGCGCGGCGGCGGCGGCGGCGGCGTTCGGCGCCTAAGGAATTTTGTACTACTCGTAAAAAAACACTATTTTAGAAAATGAAAATTACATTTTTAAAGGAGTTTTTTTTTTGCTTAATTTGGGCCACTGAACATTTCCAAAAAAAGCGTAACTCAGAAAAAACATAGGTAACACGTTTTTCAATCGAAAGCGTTTATTACAGTTAAATTAGGGTCGAATACTGGTAATCTGACAATTTTTTTCCGCAGTAGACAATTTTTTTCATTACTACAACAATACTACTTTTTTATATACTACAACAACAAGAAAGTTATAACACATCTAAAACTTTAACGCCAATATCTCAGAAAGCAGTTTTAACAGAAGCGCCCTTATTGCATCTAACTCCTCAATTATTGGAGATAAAACAAAGATAAGTTGATTTTCCTGTGTATTTTTTTTTTAATATTATAAAAACACTTTTAATAAAAAGCAAACTCTTTTTTTTTGCTAATTTTTGCATTCGTAACTTATTTTATTCTGGGGTCCCGCAGACGTATACAAGTACTAGGTGGCTGTGTGAAAATTACGTTAGCATTTCTAAGTGGTGGTCAAATCCCAGGAAGGTTTTGCTCCCGCGCATCGCAATGTCTTCTACACAGGTTTAAAGTCCCCCTTTTTGCTAAAAATTACTATTATTTTTCATTACATTCGGTTCTCCTAAGAAAAATTTGGCGCTTTATATTTTAGTGGAAATTTTAACCATCTATAAGCCATTTTTTAAACAGTGGTTAAAAAGGCCCGTTCTGGTGGGAGTTGATGGGTTAAACTTTTGGAAAAAAGTAGACCAAACCTTGTTTTCAATACATAACCCCCAAAAAAATCGTAACAACTCCGTAATTTAACATAACGGTTGATAAGATTATTGCAAAAATTTATTGACAGCGATACAAATTACCCCAATAACTTGACCTTTTAAATTTTTGTATTTCTTTAAATTTAAATAGCACATACGGATTTGTAGAGAACATAGAGATGTACATATGTATATACCTCAAAATTTCGTGTGTTCGCCCATCCATCAGCGGCAGACACTCAAGATTTTAATGCAAGTAGAAAGTAATGTAATTTAAATTTAAAACTAATTCAATTAATGAATTAAATACAATTACAATCTGAATTGCCATGGCGAATGCCTAAGGGTGCCGAGATGACAGGACAAGATTAGTAGCCTCATGGCTCTTTGGAATCTACCTTATAAGCAGTAGCGCCGGCGTCTCCAGACGCGCCGGCCTCGCCGCCGCCGCCGATTCTTTTTGAAGTTGACCACGCCGCCGCCGCAAAGCCGTTCGGCGTAAACCTCTAATACTTAGGGGCATAAGAGCCGAAGAACGGAGCGCCTAAAAATTTTGATGTGCAGATGTGTAGCTTTTCAGGGTGTTTATTTTCAAGGCCTACAAAAAAGACCATCAGCAGTGGGATTCTGACGATCGCGCCGCTAACCCTCAGGCACCAAAAATAATCTGAATGAGAAGCAGAGGGGCCCAAAAGTGCACCACATGAAACAATAGCATTGCAACAGATGTAATGTGTAATCAGCCAAATCTAGCAGTGGCTATGTACTTAGATGTTGCATGTTCTTATACGCGCCTGCTATTCTTTTAAAATTTTTTGGCGACAAAAATTTGCGTAAACGATTTTCAGAATTCCACTGCAGTTCAACCGCGCGGATCGTCTCACACTGAAACCGGCCCTGCTGTAGTATGAGAGCAGAGAATGATATTTAGACTTGGCAATTACTCGCATATGTACATATGTATGTATGTCCATAGTGTATACATATGTATTTATGTATGTAGGTATGTATTTACTTTTAAAAGCGGAGTAATCGAGACTTAGGGACGCAAACTGCAAATTATTTGGAGCGAACCCGCTTTGCGATTGTTCTGAATAAATTTTTTAAGCATCGCTAAGGCTCAGTATGAATCCGACTCCTCGCACAGGCGGAGCGGAGCTAATATCAGTCGCGATCAGCACTTTATCGCTACACATAATTTAGATTAGCACAGTGTAAATGTGATTTTGTAAATTAAAACACGCGTTTTAAAAATATAAGGGCATATAAACATACCTACATATATGCGTATATGTATGTACATATGTATGTTTTAGTGCATGTGCATAAATACATGCATATAAAAAATTTATTAAACTAAAGTGCATAAGTGTATCTCATATTCAAATCACGATGAAAGTGAAAAAAATCCGGCACCTACTTTTGCTCATTCTCCGGTTAAGCTCAATTGCATTATGTGCTGCGTTACCCACCAACGCTCCGACACACAGTACACAAAATAATAGTGCGACGACTAGCGTTCCTAACGCCGACATTGTTCCAACAACAGCAAATGTAGCTGCAATAGATGTGATGCAGAATGGTTTGAACGAAATCGAAAGTGAATATCGCGTCAAGTATGCCCAACAAATGCTGACATATATGAATCAGTCGGTGCAACCATGTGAAGATTTCTACGAATACGCCTGTGGCAATTGGAAGAATGTGATTCCCGAACGTCAATCGCAGCACAAACGCAGCAATCTTATTGATATTGTTTACAGTTTAGGCGAAGCCGTTCAACAACTTCTCCAGCAAGATTCATCATCGTTCGATAACTTTCAGTATACGTTAGAATTGAATAAGGCAAGGCGGATTTATAATGATTGTCTCACAGCTGACTTATATCCGGTGAAATATTCTCAAGTGTATTTGGATATAATCAAGTCGATTGGTGGCTTTCCAGCTGTCGACGAGACGTGGAGGCCAGATAACTTCAGTTGGTTCAATATGAGCGCACACTTAACCAACTATGGCGCCTTGGGTTTAATCAAAGAGGAAATAATGCCGCAATATCCGTTTCCGCCGTATTTCAAATTACCTGATTTGGGTTTCGAATACATTGTACATACAGACAACATAGACACAAATAGTTCACACGAATTGAACGAAAAACGTATGCGTAACTACTTGCATTTGTATGGGGTTAATGGTGAGCAGAAAATTGAGCGGATCATTGCGGATATCGTAGAAACTTGGAGAGCCATACTCAATATTACAGACGAGTTTCATGAGGATATGAATGAATGTGAGGTCCTGACAGCGGCACTGGGCATAGACGAATTCCAGCAATGGAATAATTATTTGGACATCGCATGGAACAGCACAAAATTTGAGTTGGAGGAGGAGACTTGGCCTTGCCATCACTTTTACAATGAGCTGGACAGAGTATGTAATGAGCGTAAAGAGGCGGTGGCAAATTATTTGGCTTTGAAATTTATTTATCGTATGGATGCACGGCTGCAGGATAAGAAATTTCAAACGGAGCATTGTAATATGATGATTCAGCATGTATTACCTCACCTTTTGAATGAAATGTATATGAAGGTAAACGATGGGAAAAATTATGAAAACTTAAATTTAAATTGAATCATTTTGCTAAGGTTATATATTTAGTTGTGCAAATGTATAAAACCCATTTTTTAAGAAACTGTGACGTCTTAGAAACGCGGCTATTTGAAGTTATTGATTTGTTTCACTTAAAAGCAAACTAATAATACGATTCTATGAGGAATAACCTTAAAAGCCTTTGAAGTAGATATGGACAAAACACATGATTGCCTACGTTATACGTTGTGTCGTGTTTTTTTCACGTGTGAGCGTGAGTGGTTTGGAGAGAAAATTCCCGTAACTTCCGTGATTGTGCATAACTGAAATTTTTGCTGGTGTTGTTAGATTTTCCGTCAATCACGTAATTTTATTTAATGTAATGAATCAATGAACAAGTAACTTTTAAGCAAAACACAAAACCGTCTTCAAATCTCATACAAAAATTTAGTGGTACCGTCAATTTTTTCATGATCCAATGATCGGATCTAAACGTGATTAAATAGTATGGGACCNGTATGCGATAACATACATATGTTTTAGAATTTTCATGTTTTTTTCTTTTTTTGAATTGTACTTTCATTTGATTATACTTGTACTTATGTGTATGTATATCTTTTGCTTGCACTGCAACGTTTCGGAGAGTCACATGGCAATACTACGTCTTCCTCTGGATGGCAACCTTATGTTATAGTTTTGCTGCTTCCACATTTATTATTTTGGCGAAGCTGATAATTAATTAATTAACAAGGATAACTTGGCTTCTTAAGGGCTTTCTATATAAGTTCCTTGCTATTTTTTAATTGTTATGCGCATTGTTTAGTTAAAAAAGGCTATTTCAATCCTCTTTCATTTGATACCAAACTTATTTAATCTGGATAAGCGGTTTGTTTGTTATCAGGAAATTATTTTTATTTCACACTTCAAAAATATTTGGCCAAATTAACTTTAGAAAAAAAGTTACCGTTATTTTCGGTCCCTGAATATGTTAGTGTTTGGCCGAGTTTCTCAATACGGTGTTACGCCAAAGAAAAAGTCGGATAAATCCACACTTTGGGACAACCAGTTGGAGTGCAGCTGCAGAAAACGGGAATTCACACGAAAGCAGCGGCCCCATTTTAAACGAAATTAACATAAGATCTTACCGATAAACTCTTTTAATCTTTCATGGTCAATGTTCCCTCCCACCTTATCCAAAATTTATTTCATTACAGCACCATTATTATCATCTTTTTTGCCTTTAAGCCACTTTAAGCCATGTTTATTAATGACTTGTGTAAAAAGTGCTTACGAAATCTAAAGTAGAAATATTCCTTATTAGTTTGCACATAAACACCAGATTATATGAAGTTAGATTCAAAAGATCAGTTCCAGTATAATTCTTAATGTTTTCACAATTACTTATTTTTTGGAATATTTTTTGTTTAAATATATAGAAAATTATCAATCTTCACTACATCTTGGAAACTTACCACGCATAAATAATTATTTTAAAATAACTTCGCAAAAAAGTACTGCCACTTTAAAGTATGCGAAAAACTTCACGCTAAAAAAATAACATTTTTACGCATCATAATGAGTAACGTTTGATACCGATTATTTTTGTTGTTGTTGCCTTTTCTTCAGCCAGAATGCTAAAAATCACGGCCATCTGAAATCATTTTATTTTAGACTTTTGGCACGCTAAAATGGTAAAAGGGCACAGTGTGCGGCGATTGTATTTTTATGAGAATCTGTTTTTCTTCGCAGAAATACACTCGGAGTTTTGCCATTGCTTGCCGAGGGGCGACCATTATTAGCAAAAAACTTTTGTTGTTCTTTTTTTTTGGTGTTGGGTTGAACCGGGCTTGAACCCAGGCCCCGTGGAGTGGAAGCGCGACTGCACCACAGCGGCCGCCGAGATAGGGGCAAAATATCGAGAATCTATGTATACATACATACATCAGCGCACACAAGGGGTGGGTTTTGGGGTTCAAACCCCCCCTAAAGCTAATAACCTCAAATACAATCTGTATCTTAAAGCTAAGAATCCAGCTCTCAAGGAAATTATAAGAAATATTTATTATAATTTCTGTTGCTTGAAAAAGCGCTTTGCTTTTGCTGTAAATTTTCATGGGGGAATAAATATACGAGCATTTTTTTTCTTGAGAGCTGCAAACTGATTTAAGAAATTTTGGTAGAAGAAGATTTCTTTCCCATTTCTCGTCCGTCGTTTTATATGAATTTTTCGTTTTTCTTGAGAGTTCAGCTAATTTTTTCGGTATTTGAAATATTAAAAAAATTTAGCAATCGTGAAAAATCACCATCTCTATCGAAAACCAGAAATCGAAAAAATGAACATAGAAGTGCAAAAATTCATGGAATCAATAAATTTATTTTTACTGACTCTTTTTAAAATTTGTTATTAGGTACTTTTGAAAGTTGAGCGCATCTTGAGTTTATAGAACTTTTTATTAAACAAGTAGTTTTTAAGGAAAGAACACAACCGACTTCAATTCTCATATTCAAATTTTATTTCAATCAGTTAATTTCTTCATGATCCAATCATCGGATCTCTAAAACAAATTACGGGACGAACTTTGAGGTACTATCTTTTTAATAAAAAAGGATTATTGAAAACGCATCACGTGGTCCAAAGTTATGTATTCCGGCGAGATGATAACCTCCCTTTTTTTGAAGTCGGTTAAAAGCGTTTGAGTTCTGTTAATCTGTAAATAAAGTGCAGTTTAAGAATTTTAAAACGTTTATTTATTTATTACATACGTACATAAAACTTGCATAAATGTATTTTAAAGAGGGTATTATCTGAAGCAAATTTTCAGTATTTTCCGGTGATATATCTTCAGAAATATAAACCCCCCTAAAATATATTCCTGGGTGCGCCCCTGCATACATATACGCTAACGCTAACATAAATTTTGTCTCCATTCGTTTGTCGATTCGGCCGATCCGATTTCAAAACCAAGAACACCATTGGAAAGGCAATTTTCTATAGATGAGGAGAGTTTTTAAGGTTTCATAATTGGTTGAAAATTACGGCCAAAATCGTCGTTTAAAAATTTTCGCATTTGGTCGTCTGGTCGTTGTTTGACAAAAACGCATCGAAATTTATCGAAATTTTTTTGAGTTAGCGATTTTAAAAAAGTTATCGGAATTTGGTGTTTTTGTTTGAAGATGACTGCTTTTTTATCAAAGCAGACATTTTGGCGCGTATGCCGAAAAAAGAAAAATCATACTTTAATGTTGATAAAATAAACAGAATGTGTTTGAAATATACGTTAGCATATCATCAGGAACGTTCTAAAGAATAAGTAAACAAAAAAGTTTATTCCAAACGATTGATAGCAATATCGATAAAAATATCGTTTATATTTATAATAATATATTATATTTAAACAATATCGATAAATATATGGATTTAAATATCGATAACTGTATCGAGAAATGTTTACATAACAATATCGACATAATATCGCTAAATAATCCAATAACTATATCGATAACAATATCGAATATTACGTCCATAACAATATCGATAAATATAACCAAAATTCCGAAACAGTCTTGAAAATGCTGATTCCCGAGAATCCCGAAGATCTTGAAATTGCTGATTTAGTATCGAGAATCCCGAAAATCACAAAAATCCTGAAATAGTTCCCAAAATTAGGTGAGGTGAGTTGCGGTGTGGTGAATTTAAAGTGGTTAGCCTCTATGTCCCTTTCTTTAAAATTACCTTTATCTTAATCTTTCTTCTTGATTTTAATCGAAATCCTCATCCTCATATTTTTTTTTCATTTTTATTACCCATTATGTTAAATTTTTTCTTCATCTACATATTCACCTTCACCTTAGTTTTTATATGAGCAAATGTCACGAGTTCTTTTTTAGTGTCACTCCCTTCTCTCAGCAGAAAAAAAACGCTAAAGCATCCTTCTTGCATTTATTTCAATAAATTGAGTTCTAAAAACAAGCACAATAAAAATAAATCAAGTATTTGAACAAATGCGAATTTACTCATTTTTCTTTGTCACTAGAAAAACTCTTAATTGTTTTTTCTTAATAACTTTGGAAGTTTTCAAATAGAATGTTCATATTAGAGGCAATGGACGTTGGCTACAAATACAACATATCTGTAAAGTTTCAAAAATTTACCACGAATTAAAAATAAAAAATGGCAGCATGCAGAATGTCTGCCGCAGCTATTTTGTAATTTTTGAAATTTTACGATTTTTTAATTTCAATAAATGTTAAAATTAGACGGTTGAAATGTTTGTCTTGCCAGAACGAATGAATCTACTGTAATAAAACTAGTGTGTCACCAAATGAAACAACTTTACATAAAGTAACTAGAAGATGACTACTATGAATTGAGAGTGTAAAATTCCATTTATACAATTTTTATTGGCAAACTCGAAATTCATTCTAAAATTGTTATATACAAGAAGAAAGTAATATATATGTGGATAAGGAATACCCTACGTCAATCTTTGATTACTTTTAAATAATATGACTTTTAAGTTAAGACGTGCGAGTAAACATGTTAGATGACTGCGTATGGTGCTACGGGGCGTATACGTTACATACGCAAATACGGGTATACATTTGAGCACGAGTGGTTATTTCTACATTTTTATAACCGAGCGCACTTGTGCACAAGGGTATATTAATTTTGTTCACATAACGGTTGTAACAGCCAAAACGAATCGAGATAGATATAGACAAATGTATACATAAATGCTCAGAATGAATAGAGAAATCGATTAAGCCATGCCTGTCTGTCCGTCCGTCTGTCCGTCTGTCCGTCCGTCCGTGTAC
>NW_016163866.1:32010-34340 GCF_001687245.7 Rhagoletis zephyria | reverse complement strand
TGGCTACGTTTATCTCGACTGATGTCTGATGTCAGCGCGCGCAAAAAAAAAGGCTGCTGCCACATACATACATAGCTCACCCATTATTATTTTTTTTTGTTGCTGCTATTTGTGCTTTTGTTGTTGCTACTTTTGCATTTTTTGTTGCTGCTTGTGCACACTTTTTTGTTGTTGCCCATCTCTACCTTAGCTCACGGCATGCACCTTTATTATGCTGTCACTGCAATTGTTGCCATTGTTGCGCCATTGCCTGATTGCGATTGTCATTGTCGTCAGTGTTGCGCTCTTGAAATGTCTATTTGTTGCAACACAAATTTTTTCTCGATTTCAACTATGTACTCCCCATTTTTCATGCTTTCGTTGTGGGTTAGATTCCCTCTGTCCGTTGTTGCAGCTTCCCTGTTTTTTTTGCTTGGTGGCGCCGCAAGTTTGTCAACTTAAGCTTGCAATGGCTAGTTGCTTTTTTTCTTCTTCTTCTTCTGCTCCATTGAAATTCACTGCCAATATTAATATTGTTGCTACTTTTTATTTTAGTTTTTTTTTCTTTGTCAAGCATATTTGTTTAATATTTACAAGTTGCTGATAGCGTCCAACAAATGCTGCTGTCTGGCATTCTGCTGCTTGAAATGGATTGATTGTCCCACTCTGATTTACCTCTGTTTTCTTATTTCACAATGAAAAAGCGCTGAAATATGTTGCTGCAAATTGCGTAGTGATTGCCGTGCAACGACATTGTTGCTGCTGCTGCCACCGCTGTCGTCAATCATTGTTTTTTTTTTGTTTTTGTGCGCAAAAGCTTCAAAGTAACCAAGCGCCAGGTCCACGCTAACAATTTTGTTGGATTCGCTGCTTTTTCTGCGACAAATGTTGCCGCTGTTGGTTGGCATTCGCTGAAGAAATTGCCGGTATTTAATGCAATAAATTTAAAAAAGACTTTGGCAAAAAATGGCACAATGAATTGCTTTGTGGACAGGTGTAACAGGTTGGGACATTTGTAGTATTTCACAATTTTTCAGTGGAAATCGTAACAATTGCACATAGATGTAAAATTTAATCGGAACGAGGAGAATATTTTACTGTGATGGGGAATGAGGTTCGGCAAAATGCTACCAACACTGCTCTTGAAACAAAAAAACATAGATACATAAATGTGGTCATAGAAGCAAATATTTGGATACGCTTATGAAGTTTGGAACCATTTTAATGAAATTTCATAAATATATGTATATGGAAATCTGGTCTGGTCCCGGTATTAAGAAGGGACGATATATTTATAGTCATTGAGTTTTATCGCGATCTGCAAGAAAAATTGTACAGTCGTTTGGTTTTTATTTGAGATCTACCGAGAAAAATAGCTTAAACGAATGGCATGTCGAGCAAAGCAGGTATTTTGGGAGTCCTCACTCGGTGCAGGATATTTAAATTAGTGCAATATTCATGACGTAATTTTTGTTTTTAATTAAAGAAGTTATGAGTAAGGACGAGAAAGTTATCCTATTTATTAATTCATTACATTATATACCAAGTCTACAATGAAAGTAGGGGCCTATAATTAAGTTAACTCCAATTTTCATTAGCATGGATTGTCTTTATCCTGGAGATCATAGAGGCACTTCCGCGTTGCTCGTTTCAACTGAACTAATCGACTGAATGGCCGAGCCGTTCGCTCTCGGCAAAAGACACTAACACATGCTCAAAATGTGACAGTGTTAGTGTGCCCAACACTGCTTAGAGCATAAAGGCACTTTTTAACCTTCGGTGAAGCACATTTTGATCAGGGAATATAGTACTGAAATTAAAATTTAGAACATTTAAATTACGGGTTCCTAATTTAGAATAATATTTATCCTTCAATAGATAAAAACAGAATTAATAGAAAATAAATTCAAATTTATGGCATTTCCTTTTCTACCGACAAATCTCTTCTCCCGCTTCGCTGAAGCAGTAAGAAGAGGGCAATGAAAAGTAAACTTTTTTTTTAGAAAAGAAAACATCTCTGAATATTGACGTGTGTACTTGTGTACCTTTACATATCGATGGCTGAGTGGAAGAGCGACCTATCTCGGCTGCCAGTTCGAAAACGCTCTATCTCAAAAAACTTTTCAAGAACGCCCTATTTCAGAATTTTATTGAAAAACACCCTATCTCAAAATTCGGTTCAAAAACGCCCTATCTAACTTCAAAATGTATTGAAAATATGCTGAGATAGGGCGTTTTTGAATCGGCAGCTGAGATAGGGCGTTTTTAAAACGAATTCTGAAATAGGGCGTTCTAGAAAAGTTTTTTGAGATAGAATGTTTTCGAACTGGCTGCCGAGATAGGTCGATCTT
>NW_016163866.1:12179-31985 GCF_001687245.7 Rhagoletis zephyria | reverse complement strand
CATCAGCGGATTGTCTGTTTATAAAACCTTTTTAGTTACAAAAAAACATTAAAGCAATTGTAATTGATTGCCAATTGTTTAATTAAATTCTAATTCGGATTTAATTGTATGGACATATAAAGTGAGGGATTATAAAAACTTACATACCTACCAAGCGCCAATGAGTATATATGTATATATATTTTTTTTTTTCAAAAGAGCGAAGCAACACAATTGAATTTTCACTTTTTCACACTAAGTTTGGCATGAAAATGCGACAAAAAAGTACGGGTAATTGCATTAAGACTACTAGCAAGATAATAAATATTATTTAAATAAATTTGGTGATCGGCCAAAAGTGGCAAAAAGCAAAGGAAATTAAAAATCTCTGTTAGAAATTTAATTATTAGAAATTAGTTTTAGAAATGGGTTAATTTTTTCTAACATACATCCGTATGTACAAACATATAATAATATACTATAAAATAAAATTGAACACAGTTAAATAGCTGATGGAAGCCGCGCTTTAATAGTTGATATGTATTTTCCCTTTGAAATGCCAGACCGGATATCACAAACTATAAATACCAACAAAAAACGTTGGGGCTGCGGCTTTTCTTTTGCCTTTGTCAGCTTATCATAGTTAATCGTGCGCCTTCTACGGCCCACTCATAAACCAAGTCGTCAGCTAAACACTTTTACAAATCCATACAAAATGCTAATTTGTTTTGGCTTGGCATAACCAACGATCAGTCAGCCAGTCGATTAGCTATGGTTTAGCCGTTGGAGCCGTTGTTGTTAACTGATTATCATTATGCTCTTTAATATATGGCATTATTATTTTAAATTTTCTTTTTGGTGTGACAAGCCTTAACTATGTCTGTATCGTCAACAGGTTGCAACAATCAAACTGGCTGTCACACAGGCATGCCCATCTATGGTTCGTTTTTAATATTCGTTAATTCATTCAAAATGTCATAGCTAACTAAGCGCGCGTTTAAAGAAACAGAAAAAAAAATTATGAAAATATTTTACTTAACTGTAGGTAGTGCGCGCTTCATAGTTAGTTTTCGTATAATAGCGGCATAGATATAAATTAAATGCTGAGTGCATATATAGTACATACCTACTTATGTATGTATATATGTTATTAAATAAAGCTATCTAAAATCAAGTATCAAAATAATAGCGATTAGTGGGCGACGTTCATATCTAAAAGGTGTCAATGTAAGCTCTTTTGAATTGAATCATCTTTGTAAAGTAATGTTTGAAGCAAAGAAAGATAGTGCAATGCAAAAATTTAGTCTGAGCTTAAAATCATATTTATGTATGTATGAGGCCCAATGTTGGTAGTAGCGGCCGCGGGATCTAGGCTCCATCCATCCATATTAACCATAAGTAAAAAATAATCGAAAACAAGTAAGAACAGTGCTGTCTTCGGCTATGTTCACTGCATGCTTAGAAAGGGGAGTTATATAAAAATTGCTTATCAGAACAATCAGTGGTATCGAAGATAAATATACCTTATAAAGCACCGATCTAATGGAAATGAAGGAGCTTTAAAGGAAAACCCTATATCTAAACAATCAGTTGTATGGGAGCTAAAGGTTATAGTGACCCGATCGTTGTTATTTTCACTGTAAGTATTCTGTTGACAGTGAGTGAAAATAGTGAAGGAGTTATGACGAAAAATCTCATATGTGAACAAACAGTTGTATGGGAGCTATATGTTACAGTGGTCCGATTTTGCCAGTTACCAAAAATGATTAATAGATTATAGAAATACCAAATTTCAGTGAGATATCTGGAAAACTGAGGGACCAGATTGCGCTCAACAAGGCAGGCAGACGAACATGGCTAAATCGACTCAGCTCGGCGTTTTGATCACTCTTCTGCTACTTAAAAACATCGACCAAAGTTCTAATACCATTTCCTGTTCATGAAAGGTATAAATATGTTTCAATCACAAAGCTACTTATTTAGATTCTAGGATGTTCTCTCATACATCAGTATTTCCTGAAAGTACGACGTTAGCTTGTCTACAAGGGAGCAGTGGAGATGTCCAGACAATCTCTTGGGGAGCTCGATAAAAACTTTATGATCCGGCGGCTGTAAGACTGAAAATGGAACTAGAGCTGGAAACTAAATACCAATAGTATTGCAACAGTAAGTATTTGCATTACTTGAAGTAGCTGAATGGATAATTGGCGAAAGTTGGCGTCGATATCTAATCGAGGTCTGCAATAAAAGCCAAGCTGTTCTGGAGGCATTGAAATCCGCTCACACATTTTCAAAAATAGTCTGGAAAGACAAATTGAGGCTGAGCTCATTAGCAAAATAAAATGAGCTTGAACTTGTGTCGATACCTAGACACTGTGGTTTTCAAGACAACGAATTGGTCGATGAAGTGGCGAGCTGCAGTTCATTGGAGCATCCAATTGGACAAGAGCAAATTACACTACACAAATAGCGGACACTTTAAGGGATGTGATGAGAACACCTAGTGGAATGCTTACACCTGCTAAACAGGCAAGTGTTTCCTAAAAACTGATTACGAAGCACCATGGGGACAAACATATGATCACCATAGGTGTCATCGACAACCTACTATGTAGGTCTTGCTTTCAGGATGAGTATAGTACAGAGCGTTTTCTTTGCAATTGTTTGACCTTCGCCAGACTGAAATGGTAAATTTTTGCATCGGATATATTGAAAATGGATGAGATAAATTTTCCTTCGCTCGAAATTTGATACTTTTTTAAATGTATGAATATTTTTAGCTATTTTAATAGCGACCCTGCCCTACCTCACAGATTTGCATGTTATTGTGCATGAGTATATCGTGTATTCTAATGTATATACATCAATATGTACATATGTACATTTGCATGTAGCTCACTTGCAGTGTAAATTTCACATTCATCAACGGCTGAAAAGTAAACAAACCTGTTGTGTTAGCCAACTATGACAGCGGCAAACTTAACATTGTGTTGTATTTAGTTATTTTTACACAGAAATATATATTTTTTTTTTAATTTTTGTTTATTGCGATGGTCAAACGTCCACAGCCAATGTAATGTTAAGTAAAAGTGAATTTCATAATATTAAATCTAAAGTGGCATTAAGTTTAAGCTAATGAGTAATCAGTTCCATGATGTCATCCAACTAAATATGTACATAATTTGTTGTTGTCCGGCTTCTGGTTGCTGCGCTGCGCTGACCTTCGTTGACATTTCCTGACACTAATTGCTGATTTTGTGAATTAAACAAAGAGAAATTGGAGAAAAGAAAATTTAAAAAATGAAGGGGAGTTGTATTACTGTTACCCTAGATAGACCTCAGTGATCCATTTAACATTTTTTAATTAGTAAAAAAAAGTACTGAAGACATTGTAGACGTACAGGCCAAAGAGTAAAAGTGTTTTTTTTTTTGTTTTTATTTCGATGTGTTAAAAATGTAATAAATTACTTCAAAAATATTAAATCAAATTCATATTTCAGGGTAGTGGCGATCAGTACAGAGTATTCGCATTATATATTGGAAAATAAGGAAACTATTTTAAATATTAGAATTTCAGCTTTGCGCAACTTTTGTAGAAATTAAAATTTCATATATCCACAAACACAGGCAGCAGCTGTGATTTGTTGAGGCAGACATCCGCACATTAACAAAAATGAATTCTAAAGTAAAAACAGAAAATTTTTGTTTTCTATTAAAAAGTTAAGGCAACAGAAAATTTTTAAAAATAGAATAAATAAAATTGGATTTAGTTAGAGCGTAAAGCATTTTTGTACGCTTGCCACATGTTGTGTCTGTCAACCACTGAGTCCATTCATATGTACTACATTCGTATGAGATATGTAAAATGATGAAAGCCTAGAGGCATTTAAAGTGTAGATTTTATTTTATTTTTTAGGGGAGAATAAATAAAAGAAAAAAAATGAAATTTGAAAACTTTTTAGATAAGTGCCAGAAATTTTCGAAGAATTTTATTATATTTACATTAAGCTGGACATCCATGAAATTTTAAGAAATTTAAAAAATTTTGGATTGGACACAATTTTTTTTTACCGGAAATTTGATAAATTTGAAATATAGCTGGACTAAGTTTTGCCTAATTTTTGAGATTAAAAAATAATAAATACATATTTTCAAAACTCATTTTTTTTAATTTTGAAAATTTCTTTAAGATTTTGAAATTTTCATGGATGTCTTAATTTTGTACGTTCTACCTCCATTTGGTGGCCCAAAACTATTTCGTTTTGAAATTTGGCGCTGATCAACATACATACATACCACACAGTAAATATGCCACGACTTAATTTTAATGTTTCATATTTTGCAATAAGCTTTCAGTAGCGCGATTTTCCACAGTCACTCATACGCGACGGCGGACGCGTTTCAATACGCATAGCTAGTACGCCTTCACTACGTGTGGCACTCGCTAAAATGAAACAAAAAAAAGAAGATAAAAATTATGTGTATGTGCCAATGTTTGTGCTCATATGAGTAAAATATAATTTTAGATCACGATTTTTGGCCTCAATGCTGGTAAATTTTTTGTTTGTTTAGTCAATAATTTTGCGGCTGTTAGTGACAGCTGTATTTGCTATTTTCTGCTGGCGGCTAGTTGTGGGTGCTGGCCCATATTTATTTATGTGCAGGCACATGTCGGAGAGTCTTTATACATATTTGCTTCTGCCGCGATAGTTTGTGTTTCTTGGCACATACGCAGTGTAGTGACGATATGTATTTTAGTCAAATGTGTCGCTGCACCGCAATGTGTTCTAAATAAATTATTAGTCTCCTCACAGTAATGGCGAGGCAATAAAAATACAAAGAAATTATGCGTTAGTGGCCATGCTGGATAAATAAATATTTACACATTTGCTCTAGCCATTTAATTATCTGCATAAACAAATTTTAATTTGTTGTTAGTAAAAATGTGATTAATGGACAATTTGCGTTTTGGCTGCATTTATTTTTAACTGAATGAAGCTAGCTTTTGATTTTGATGTGTTATTAGCGTAATTGGTTTAAGATTTATTAGAAAATTTTAATGTGGGGAAATTTTTAGTTAATTAGTAAGTAGGTCTGGCAGACTAATAGAATGCAAAATGTTTACTTTGTATTTTACATAAGAATTGATATTTTGTAGTCACCATTAAATTTTTACTAATCTAAGTATTTTCGAATCCTAGCATACAGTACATATGTACGTAGCCCATAGCACTAATCGCAAAATTGCTGCTTTGGACTTGTGCTAGTAGTAAAGTTACTCAAATGGATCTCAACCAATGCGTTTTTTTTTTAGAAAAAGTGAGTTTCTTTCATTTCTGGTATGCATATTAAAGCTCAAGAATTAACTAATTCTAATTTGCAATTGGCGATGTCCTTTGGCCTCGGCCCAAACAGACATAAGGAAAAGAAGAATGCTGTAGTAAATATTAGATAAGTCTTGGTTCCCCCTACCTATCCAATCCTTACTTCGAAATCACCTACGGAACACCTTGGAGACAAAACAGACAGCAAATTGACAAAAATATGGAATGTTGAAGAAAAAGTTTAGAAAGGTCTTTAATGACTTATTCGCAGTTAAATGCTCGGTTCGTTTCCTGACCTGAGCACCATTAAACAAATAGTTTTTTTTAGGTAAAAGTGCAACGGTTGTTATATATTTTATCGATTATGTCCATTTGGGGGTGACTATGTAATAATTAATAAAAAAAACGCAATAGGATTAATTTTTTTAAATATATATATCTATAAATTAAAATACAAAGCGCCTGCAAAAGAAAATATTTCAGCCTTAAAGAAATAAAAAAATGGGTCCTATACGATTACTGAAGCCATATATATTGCATTTTGGAATACGGCATAGTTCGGTAAATAATTGTAATCTTCTTGTCTCTGCAAATAAAATTCTTACGACTATATCCTGACACAGGTGCGACTAAATTTTCGAGGCCCAAAAAAATTTGGTGTCTTTTAACCCATAATTAGACGCATGGGGTCAAGGCCATTTCAAATTGGAAAAAAAATGTCTTGGAGTGCTTCAAGCGTGCTCGTGCTCTTTATAGCTGTCGAAATTCCCGCGGGGTACGTAAATTAGTCACGGCCAGAACATCGGCCTGTACACATGTTTCGCTAATCTCTTAAGTCCTGACACCATGCCACGACTTACGTAACATTTTTTGGCGGACTAAATTTTTAATATTTTTTTTTTTAATTTGAATTCGAAACTATGTGTTTTACTTTTTTACGTTACGTTGGTTCAAAAATGCCCTATCTCAACTGAAAATATATTCAAATTGTATTGAGATAGGACGTTCTAGAAAGGTTTCTGAGACATCGCTATATGAAAAACTACTCCTTTAAACTTTGTTTACAAAAAACATATAACTTTTTTTCTCCCATGGGCTTATTAGCTTAATTTTGAAAATATTATCGAAAACCTCAAAATTTCTGTTGAACTACTGAAATTTATATGGAATGTTATTACGAGCTTATACATGTATTTAATTTTTTGTTTTTAAATCGAACATCTCCCGCTGTTAAAAAGTGTCATTTCTAATTTATGTTTATTTTTTGTTATTATCTCTTTGCAGGACTCGCGTAGTGTTTCCAACTTCAGCTCCAGCCACAAGGTATTGAATCAATCGCGCCTGCATATATACATACATACATATATGCGTGCTTATTTTAGAGCTGCGTGCCTTTGATCTATAAATTTAGAAAACTTGTACAGGTACACTTGCAAACTTATCTACAAACATGCATACATGCCACGTACATGGTGCATTAGCTCACAAAGTGATACATATATACATAGATAGATATAAATAACTAAACATGCATGTATGTATGTATGTATGTACATAAGCATTAGATGAAAGAAAAATATATATTTACCACTCTACGCTAGCCCTTTTTGTATGGCATGCGTGCTGAATTTATTAGATACTAATCAACAGTGTGAATGTAAGGATAAAAACAAAATGTGATACATACATACATGATTACAGACTTACCAGTATATATTTTCTATAAACATGAGAGAGCCGAGTAGAGAAAGAAAAAGGGAATATAATTTTACTAATTACAATATTGTCTAACTAATAATAAAATAGTGACTAGTGAAAAGTAAAAAAAAATTAAAAACAAAAAGTAAATAAATCAAAAGTGAACATCATTTGAATCAAAAGCTATAAACATAAATAACTTTAGGCTGTTGAAGTCAGAAAACCCTTTCCGTTTTGTGTATCTAAATGTGATGGCTTAAAGTCAATCAACCGGTTACCTGTGGTATAGGTTTTGCGTCATCACACGTGGCACATGCGGGCCCCTTTACTGTTAGCTCCACATGAAATTTCATCAGTTCACCCTTTCTGCGTGACTTAAGTATGTATGTATTGTATGTATGTATGTATATAGTTTTAGGCTTTCTACTTAATTGAAAACCATTTTCCAGTCAAACGAATTAGATGGTCTATAAAGATAGGCGGCTACTAGGCAGAGTCATCATCAATTTTGTAAATATAGACCATAAATATTTGCTTATATACCGAGATGCATACATACATATGTACATATGCAAGCACATAAAACAAATACATATGCAGTTATTTAGCAAAGTTCAGTTTCAGCATAATATGGCTAAGCTGCCTAAGGAGTGGCTCTAAAATATTCACGCATGGCTGGAAGTGGCGCTATGAACTGCCGAGAAAAATATATTTACAATGCTAGATGCGTGTGTGCTCCGTATTACTTAGTAGATATTTATTTAAACAAGTTTTTTTTTTTTACTAACAAACAAATATGTTTTGTAAATATTGTGATTAGCATTCTACGTGAATTTTGATTGACTGCAGACTGCCGTTGATTGGCAGCACGAGATGTTTGTTGTTTTAAATCTGATTTGCTGGTATTTGGGTCAAAAATTTAATGAATGCAAGTTCATATGGATATACAGTCATATGTATACATATAAGCACATATGTATATACTTATGTAGAAGGCAGTGTTTTTTAAGTAAAAAAAAAATTATTCGTAATTAATTGCAAGCATGAGCATTTTTCTTGTGAGAATCGGTTGACTAAAAGTTCTTTATTAATTGCAAAAAAAAAATACTCATTTGCCAATGTGTTGATGGTAGGCGAAAACCCTGGTCGCTCAAGATCTTATCGTCAAAGTAGAACTTCGGTTTCGAACGCTTGTGTGAATTTGGCAGTACGCCTATGGATTTGATTTCTGATAAAATAGACTTAAAAACTGTTTGAAAAGCTCGTTTGGTAAACTGAGCGCATGCTATAAATTGCTATTTTCGAAGAATAAGTATCTGAAGATGGCATTGATTGCTGCTAGCCAGCTATATAGTTATTACCAGGTGGGCGATTAGGTCATTAGTTGAGTAAATACTTAAGTATGTATTTAAGTGTTTAGCGTAAAAGGATACACCCTCATTAAAACAGCATACATTAAATTACAAAGAGGTGTAAATTGTCTTTATTTTTTCTTAAATTACTACAGTATACACGTTACACATATACAGTGAGTCAAACAAGTGTTCACGTGTTAATTTTTTTTTAATATTCACAATGTTTTCCAGGTCCTCTTTTGTAATTTTTCTATAACAATATTATCAAAACCTTTACCAAAGCCATATAAATCAAAGTTTCCATCTTTATAAAAAATTTATGAAAAATCAAGAAATTGTTATTAAAATTTCGGACATTTTAAGCTGAATCTTTAGCAGATTTTTAGGTATGCAATTTTAAAGCCCATAACAATTTTTCCATATAAACATGAGTTTCCCATGAAATAAAATGCACTAGCCAGTTCGCAACAAAATACAAAAACATCAACGCAGTTTTATAAATTTTACTTTTTATATAAAAAAAAAAACGCAAAAGCGGCCACAAAAAAATCAACGCGATTTGTTAAACACATTAAACTTGCACTTCATTAGCCTAAAATTTTATGCGCTATAAAACTGCATACCCAAAAATGTTCTAAAGATTCTGATTAAAATTTGTTGAATTTTCCTAAATTTTGTATGATATTTGACCCTTTGATTTATATGGCTTGGACAATATTTTTGTGTTTTTATACAACAAATAAAATATAACTTTAAAAACACTGAATATTTAAAAAAAAGTCAATACTTGAACACTCGTTTGAGTCACTGTATATGCACATATTTATGAACAAATTCGGAATGTGTTTT
Organism: Rhagoletis zephyria; assembly: GCF_001687245.7. Lineage (NCBI taxonomy): Eukaryota > Metazoa > Arthropoda > Insecta > Diptera > Tephritidae > Rhagoletis > Rhagoletis zephyria. The sequence goes on along the minus strand of NW_016163866.1, from coordinate 22,780 downwards.
TTTTTTGAATTCCTAAGCAATAAGCAATATTGCTATTCGTTGGCGTTAAAATTTGTGCGATTAAAAATGGGAATGTTTGTATATATGCAGACATACATATATATGCATTTATGTATATTTTCTCATTTAATTTGTTCACACAATCGCAAATTTATTAAATATACTACAAATGAAGATGGAGTATTCAATTAATGGAGTGACTCATTTGGAAAATGCGAATGTATGTATGTACGTATTTAGTACAATATATACGATTTGTAAAATGTAGAAAAACAAGATGCTGTTATTATTTTGGTAAATGGGTTATATACTTAAAAATCGCTCTGATAAAAAGTTGCAATAAATAAATCTAGGCGCAATACTGGCTTTGTACTAATCGAGCTTTCATCATTCTCGTGCTACGAACCCAGCCACGGGAAGAATCCATTTCAATCCCAAATTAGCAGCACCAACCGAAAAAATATTCCAAAAAGGATTTAGAAAGATTTTCTTTTACAGATTATAAAAAAGGCACTGCCTGAAAGCATTTCTTAAGGAGCACTCTACATTTTACTAAAAGAGAAGTTAGATAATGGAACATACATACATACATACATAAAAAACAATAACAGTTAAATATTAAACAAATATTACTAGCACTTCCATTTTTGTTTCCGACTTCTGTAAGTGAACAACTCATAAATCAAAAATAAATGTTTTCGTTTCTAAAAAGAAAAATATCGATTTTACTTTAGTTTTACAACTTAATTTTACAAATCCATAAAAGCCATTGTTGTTTTTGCAATCGAAAGTGTCAAATGAATTTATTGAAACAGCTTTTGATTATTGCCCATAATTGTGGCATGAAATGTGTCCAACAAAAAACATTTACAAATGTATACAAAAACTCCAAACACACAGCAATCTCGCGCTAACCGCCACTAATGTCTCGAGTATTTCCACTAATAACTTGACAGTTCAGTTAATTCAATTCAATCAAGACAATGCTGCCTGCCGCCGCAAAGCTGCCACTCTAGCAAATATTTTTAATGCAGTTGTTGGCTTTTAGTGCTTCATTAGCAGCATAGCTACGAGCGGGAATTACAAAAACAAAAAAAAAATTAAAAAATAAAAATTAATTCATGCGCGCAGCGAGTAAAAAAAAAATTTAACACAAAAAATGTGTGGAAAAATGTGGCAACAACACGTTCGCGCGTACACAATTAAAAATTTGCGCAATTAAATCATTTAACGGTTCACTGTCGTGGGTAGTTTTTATTTTTTTTGCCATTTTTCCACCGTCAGGTTAATTTTGATTAAGCAACTTCGTTTTTTTTTTGACAGCAACGCGAAAGTTATTTAAATAATGAAGAAATTAAATTGTTGAAAAATTTACTTTAATAAACCATTGCAAAAAAAAAAAATTTAAAATTATTTGCAATAAATGCATGAAATTTTAAATAAACACAGGCGGGCAGTGACATCATTGCAGCTGATGATATTTGTTGCTGCCCCAAGTTGTTGCAAACATTTATACAGCTACAGCTACAGTGATTGCCGGTGCGAGAGAACAAGTGTCAGACTGTGTGAATAATGCACTGGCATACTTAGAATTGCTTGCTTCTATTTACATACATACATACATACATACATCTGCATGCATTCGTTTGTGTATTTAGAAAAAAATTGCATTTAGATTTTTTGCCAATATTCGCACTGCTGCTGCTCGTTTGCTTACAACGCTGTTGTCTGTCTATTCTAATTTTATCAAACGGCTGTGTGAAAAAATGCAACAACTTCGAAATGCTAATCGTATTGGAGGCGCTGGAAATTGGAGCAAAGTGCAGTGCGGCCATTTACGCAATTCCGTTGCACTATTTGAGGTTTTTGTTTTTTTTTCGGTTTTTTGCGCAATTTTTTTTTGTGCACAGTGCCCGCCATTGTACTCATTGGCATTTGGCTACATTGATTTTTTTGTTTTTCACTTTTTACTGATTGCTTTGCGATAACTTTTTGTCTGCTGCCCTCTTTAATGCGCATTTAAAAACACATTAAAGCTTAATAGTGGCTAGTTTAGTGCGCCTAATTTTGTAAATTGTTTCAGCGCTCGTTTTTTGCTGTTTTTACTCAACAACTGGAGTTGAATTGTTGCTCAAAGCCAAGCCGACTTTTTTCGATCTTATTTTGTCATGGCAACTATTCAGCTTAAGCGAAAAAAAATGTACCCGCTCGTTTGGGTATGTGAACAAACATGCAAATTTATGTAGTTACCTTTACCCTGCTGGAAATGGTTCCCTATAATATTAAAAAAAAGGCATGAGTCCCAGGTACTTATGGAATTTGATATGTAAATATCTTTAGATTAAGTCTTGAAACGGCCCTGAAATGATCTCTTATTAGATGTAAAATGATCCCAAACTAGTCCAAAAATGGTCCTGATATAGGCCTAAACTAGTCCTGAAATAGTAGTGAACTATTCCCGCAATAGTCCCAAAATTACTCCGAAGTGGTGCTGAAAAAGTCGTGAAATTGTTCCGCAATGATTTCGAACAACTCTTGAAACGGTCTCGAAATTATATCTTACTAGTCTTAAACTGATCCCAAACTAGGTCCAAAATGTTCCTGATATAGTCGTAAACTAGTCCTGAAATAGTCGTGAACTATGCCGAAATGTGTCCGAACATGTCCTGAAATGAAGCCGAAATAGTTCTGAATATATAATTGTCCAGAAACTTTTCCGAAATGGTCCGAAAAGAATACCGAATTAGTCTCCAAGGGGTCCTAAACTAGGCGTAAACTAGTCCTCTTATGGTCCTGAAATAGCCCTAAACTTAGATGTTCATTTGGACACACACAAATTACAGATTTTCTGCTGGCTTACACAAGAAGAAATTAGAAATTCTACTGGGTTAACGCAAATTCTACCCATACCGAGAGCTAAGATGTTTACACATAAAAAATCTTGATACTAAGATTTTAAGATCCATTCTTAAGTTAGTGGTTTTATAGTGCCAAATCATTTTGCACGCCAAAAACTAATATCTGCGATATTCAAATAAACCACAGTAGTCGTACCGAAGCTTTTTCCCTTTCTGAGGTTACCCAAGTCGACTTTAACAAAACACAGATGGATTATGACAATTAAATCGACATTTTCACCGTTCAAGTAGACAGTTGTTTGAGCCGATGTATGAGAACTGGCATTGTAATGGAGAAGAATGAATGTCGTCTCTTTTTTTTCCTTTTTTCTGGCAAACAAATGGCGGATCTCGAGCGTGAAAATCGTTTGGGTTAGGTTGTCTTAGGAAAACATCACTCAGTCGACCGCTATTTAGTTCCGGCTCCTCTGACAGATCTACACGTGACCCATCGCATATCGAGTGCTGAGTTGAAGATCGACCTATTCGGCAGCCAGTTTGAAAAGGCCTCGATTTGTTTTCTTCAGCTTTTTTTTTAATGCTAGTGAGCGAGCTACATACATACATACATACGCTTGTGCTGCAAACAAAGAACAAGCTATTGAGTCAATTGGGAATTATTTTGAGACATCGCGTCTTGTTAAATGATTTTGTTTTCAAGAAGAGTTTTCCTAGTGGGCATATGTACATATATACTTGCTCCTATTCACACATTCAACTGCTCGTATTTGTTTCTTTCAATGTGAGCATTTGACATTTGAACTGTGCGTAGATTTGCGTGCGGCGCTTAATTGCTTTTTTGCTCATATACTCACTCAGTTTTTATACACCTATTCCGTATGTATACATACATACATATATATGTTTGCATGCATTCATAGTGTTTGTACATACTTTACATGACTATCGTTGCTTTTAATCGTCGACTTTGTGCTAATCAATTGACACACTTTTTTATTTGCGCATTTGTTGGTACCACTTTGGCTCCATTCTTTTTTCGCCCTACGTTTCTGGTCTCTGATTTTCGTTTGGTTTTACTCAGTTTGAAAAATCGCGCTTGAACACGCCTTTAGGAAAGCAAAGCTGGGCTAGGCATATAAATATTTAATGTGATTGCTTGAGAGACTATGTTTGAAAAAATCAATTTTTTTTTCCAAGAACATTTAAACGAATACAAAACTTCAAAATACGAAAATAAAAGATTTATGGAATCATTTGAACTAGTTTAGGTATTAAATTTTCAAAATACTTACCTAAAAATAACGTCTCTTTAATTGAGTTATTGAGAGCCTTTTTCAATTTATTTGTAAATACTTGCTGAAAGTAGTTTTCTAGTAAGAAGAAAAAAATTCCATTAATTGCAGATAAATCGCCAATTTTTTTCAATTATGCCTCTTTGCATCAATGATGAGCAAAGCCAACAACGCTAACCACTGAGCTATGCACACCCTGTAAACTCTTCTTGAGCTGAAGTCTAGAAAAATAAGTCTGATGAGGAGGTGTGGTGATGTGGTGATCTCCGAAATAGCAGCTATAACTTCTACCGCTTAGACTTTGATGTTTTTCCATTTTTTCTAAAAAACATAATCGTGGTACAAATCCCAGTAACATTATTGAACTAAATACTAAAACGCCACAATAAAATAGACAAATTACTCAGGGACCGTAAATAACAGTTACTTTCTTTCAAGAGTTAAACTTGGGAAGATATTTTTAAATCGAAAATAAAAGTCTTTTCCGCTTATCCAAATTAAATAAGTTTAGTATCAACTGAAAGAGGACAGAAATAGCTTTAAAACTGAAATGTTTAAACAAGGAAAGCCAGCTGCTGAAAAATATTTCAAAGAAAAATGTTTTGTAATCGCTTTTTGTAATAAAGAAAACATTGCTCAACAAGTTAACTAAATAAACTAATATCTGCAACCGTGAGCGAAAAAATTACACAATATCTATGACTGCTTAGTACAATTGTAACGGCTTCGTATATTTCCGCGACCGCGTAGGACAATAGGAGCAGGCATCGGAAACTCGGCCTTTCCGACCTCGCCCAACAGTTCGTCTATAGCGTGGAGCGGAAACTAGGACTTTCCGCCTGCCTCACTTACAAAGTAACGACTACGGGAACATGGATCGGAAGCTCGGCCTTTCCGACCATGATCAACGGCCTGTAAACAGGGCGGAGCGGAAACTAGGTCTTTCCGCCCGCCGCACACAAAAGTAGACTGGAGACAAGGCCTCGCCAGCTACCCATATTGCTATTGAATATCATTGTTATCTTTACAAGTTAATATTTATAATTATTTCACTCTGTAATGTATCACACATACTTAAATATTCTAAATCTTTTTATCTCAACTGTCTGTAAGAAAACATTTTTCTGTAGACTAAATAAATAAATAAATAAATAAATAAATAATTACCATAGAACAAACCTTGGGTCGGGTATATGCATTTCTTTTGTATTAAATTATAAAAAATACATAAATAGAAGTGGTAGCCTTCGTTCGTTATTTCTGTTTAAAAGTTATTTAAGTCCTCTTCCATTTGGTACCAAATTTTTTTAATATGAATAATCGGTTTGTTTACTATCCGGAAAGACTTTTATTTCGGACTTAAAAAATATCTGGCCAAGTTTAACTGTTGAAAACAAAAACTGCTGTTTTACGGTCCCCGAAAAAATTTAAATTTAAAAGCATTTGATATGTACAGAAATTGAAAATAAAATCAATATCATTATTTGAATACAAATTACTCATCAATGATTTCAATATTTTACCGATTTTAGGTGTAAAAAAAATATTTAAAAAATTAAGCAAAAAGGGAAATGATTGCCTCGTACGAGTTAGACTATGCGCTGGTTGCATTTATGGCATTTATATTATTTTTTCATTTTACTGAGTCATACACTGAAGCTCAAATTTTATTTAAAAAAAAGAGTATAAGTCATTATTCCTAACTCATTCGAATCAAAAATATCTCGTTAAAAAGCGTAGAGCATCAATAGTTTTAGGTCTCATAATTGATAACAAAATTTATAATTCCGTACTTCTAAGTAAAATTTAACCTTAACCCATTTACATAGAACTGCTTTGGAGATAGCTACTAGAGCCAGGCAGCTAATCAAATTGCGAATTAATTGTGATGACTTAGACACAGCAAAGCAGCGTCTTTATCAGTCATTGTAATGTATTTATGTATGCACACGTGTACTCACATACATATGCACGTAAATATGTAAACAAATAAATCAGCTAGTTGACTGATGACATTTGTAAAATTTTACAAAAAAAAAAAAAATAACAAAACTTAATCCTCCACTACAAACCAACAAAAATAATAACAAAAGTGCCAACAATAAAAACAACAAGGGCTATAAGCTGCGCACATTTTCAACACACCATTAGCAACAAAACATTCTTGTAACAAAAAGAGCAAAGTAATCTCAAAAAAAACTGACAACACAAAAGCAAAAGCTTTCGTAAAAATGTATTTCGATTTTAAGAAGTTTGACCTTAAGGCGAAAATTGTTCAACGAAAAACAAAACATGAAATAATAATTCATTCAATTTAAATGTACATATATATGTTCGTACATATGAATGTGTGAGTAAACCACGTTGCCGGCAACTTTAAATCCACGTTTTTTATACAAAAAAAATATGCTATGACGTAATGTTGCTATAGCTACAATGTAAACAACAACAAATGTTGTTTAATTTTATTGCTATTGTCTAAAATAACATAAGCAATAAAATAACAATAACAACGTGTACATACATTTGTATGTATGTATGTATGTAAATGTAGCCGACTACGCTTGGCTAAGTGAATATTCAAATTAGCATTGAAGGTCTGCTGCTGGTCGGTCGGTCGCGGCTGGCTGCTTTGCTTGCTTGCTCGCTTGGCAGCTGCAAAAAGTTGACCAGCCGGTTGGTTAGTTGCGCGCGAGATATGTACGTGTAGAGAGTTGCCAGAGTGTGGTGTTTTTGGTAAAATTAAAAAGTACCGTTGATAGCGGTATGCGGCAGTCAGAGTTAGGGGAGCAGACAGACTCCGGGACTTCGTTTTCAGCCCTGAAATCACGAATCACTGCGTGACAAGCCTGATACCAGCTAGCTCTTTTTCCATGCACATCCCAGTAAAGGTTGAGTGAACGGGGTGCTACTGCGAGGTCATTATAGCCGAGCGTGAACCGGGGAAGGAATCTCTTTGGGCTCGCGAAGCTGGATCTCTCGATTTTGGTGGGTGTCCGGCAGACAACTGTACTAACGGGGTTCACGCGGTGACACCAGGCCTCTTCTGTTGCAGCTGCATGGAGGACGACGAGATGGAACCATCTCAGCACCTCCTTTTGGACTGACCATATTTTATTAGATTGCGGATTAGGCCCTGGGCTTCGTACTTTCTAGCTTTTCCAGAGGAGCTCTACGGGACTAACATCTGCCGCCGGCGAAACTTCGTTCTCGGCACGCAGCGATTCTCGTTTTAGCTTAGCAGTTACCGTTCGCAGAGGTATCACAAAGTGTTGTACAAGTAGCGATGATTTTTATTTAGAGCATTATTTTGGACGATCGTTGAGAATTCGAGTATGCAGCGTTAACATCTGCATCTAGAAGGAAGGTTTACTCCAGTCAATAATAATAAGTAAGGACGCTAACGATTCTTAGTTACCAGGCCGTATATATTTAGCCCAAGTATAACCTTTACAAGATGCCTTGTTTATTGAATTTTTACAACACTACCGCTCGATGAAGGTTCTGGGTACAAGTGTGGGGTTCAAAAACCACTGGCTTGGATGAGTTACTTGTATGATACTAGTTTTTGCACTGTGTGATTTGCTATTTTATTGTAAATTTCTAGTGGCAATTACCCTATACATGTTGGTGGAGCTGCGTTTTTGCGTTCAGGCAGAGTTTTTGTTGATTCCTGGGATAATAACTTAGTTCTTCGCTAATGTATAATCGTCTTTTGCAGATCTCAGGACTTACCTTGAACCCTGCTGGAGATATCTGTTGAATATTATTAGCATTCTGACTACGTAAGATAACGGAATTATATTCCCTTATGAAAGTACTCTGGATACTTCAGCGACCATCGGAGTCTTTTCAAACCATTCATAAATTATCTCGTTGTCAAATTCACAAAATAAATGATCAAACAAAGGAACTCTTTTAAAGTGGTCATCACAAAGGCCAACAAAAGATCCTCAGCTCAGTATACTGCTGGATTCAAACGTGATAATAGGAATACTGGGGACGTCGTTGTTTAAGTCTAAGTTTCGGAAACATGGGCGGATAGATGCATAATCATATTCCTGAAGGATATTTTACCTGTTGAACTCTAAGTTTCACGAATAACTTCACAGAAGGACTTAAGGTGTCACTATAAACAGGTGAGCCTTGTTTTCCTACAAATCGTGATCAAGGGTAGTCTTCAGTTGTAATTGTGAAGAAGGGCTACTTTGTGGTGTGTTCCGGGCCATGATGGCTTTGTTTGTACTAAATCCAATTGAGAATGAGACAAATATCATCTCTGCTTGCCTGGTAGTTCGTCGTGGCTTGAATCTCGGGAAAAGTATGTCAGTCGATACTAAAGCCTCCGACTATTGGAAAATCAGTGGTTTAAGTATACTAAAGATACAAAAGCATTTCCGCAGATTTTGAAGTGCCATATTTCTTGAATTAATTTTACTCTATTCTGTTGGCAACTCTACGCCTCTACACCAAAGCACGCACCCGCTTGGCTTTCAACACTTTTCATGGGCTCAACCAAATTTGTCTACCAAATTTTTGTTCAGTGATAAAGCGAATAAGCGGGTGGTGTAGTTAATCAGCTACGCCATGGTTTTACAGCTATTTTGTTTAAAATTTGTTTATGAGAAGCTGCTGGCTAAGTTTTTTGGTTTTGCTAGTAGCGTGTAATTTTTCCGCTGGTCGCGTTAATTGGAGCATCAGCACTTCGTTGTATAGAGTGTGTTGTTGTTGTCCCCGAACCTATACGAACTGCCGGCATATGTACATATGAAATGTTATTGTCATTCAATGCACACTCAAGCATGGCTAACTGCACGCTGTTCGAAAATAACGTTACTCGAGTCATGCAGGCACGCACGCACTAATGAATGACAAAAAAAAAAAAAAAAAACAGACAGTACGGCGCAGCAAGCCGCATATTCATTTGGCCAGTGAGTGATTTGAAAAGCCGCACTGCAGAAGAAATAAATGAAGAGTTGGTAACTGTTTTCTGAGTAGCGTATAAACTACAGTTTGAAAAGCAAAATTTGTTGCATTTCTAATTGAAATACAGAGCCTACTCAGCTCCGACTGTCGATTGTCCCCCATCGCCTCCATTTTTTGATTATGTTACTTGCCGCCAAGAGTTTTCCGTGGCCCTGCTGGTGGGTGCGATTACCACCAAATTTTAGCTACTCATTTTTCTTTTCACTAATCACATTCTCATTTCAGCTACCAGTTGCGTAGCTTTTGTTTTTTTTTAATTTTTTTTTTTTTTATTACTATAATTTTTTTTTTGGAGGCTTCCCGCAATTTTATCAACCATCAAACTACATAGATATATAGTTGTTGTGGCATCTGCTCCCGCACACCACACCATACCACACCACAGGCAGCAGTAATTTCCTATGTTGTACATATCCACCACCAGTCAGTCAGCTCACTGTGATGATGACTTAGCTTCCATTCATTAAATGATGAAGAAAGTGTAATTAATTAATAGAAAGGGTGGGCACAATGGCAAAAGTCATATTATGCGTATAAATATATACAAATTTTTCCCCCGAATATTCATAGTTAAGTGAAATTTTTTATTGCCAGCTACTGCGTATTTATGCTTTTTTGTGCGGTTTGGCGTATCTTGAGTGCCCAATTTGTGGCTGGTGCGTATTTATGGGTACATAGGCACTTATGGGTTAATTACATGTGCGTGCGTTTTTATATGAAATTTGCTCCCACCAAAGTAGGCCGAGTTGCTTTGGGTGGTGGTCAAATGCCAATAGAGACTTGATTGCTTCAATTATGAGTTGGCTGAAGGGGAATAGAAATGGTTTATTAGAAACTTGAAAGCAAAATATTTAATAGTAGCAAAGAATGGAAAATAATGTGCCGTTTTTGTTTTAATAATGAAGCATTTATATGTACAGTATGCAAAATCCATATTCGTGAACCACTTAACTCTTATTAAACTATATATATACACTTTGTATGTATGTATGTGTATATGTACACAAATTTTATTTCGCTTCATTTGAAAGTAAATAATGGCGATGTTTTAATAGATCTATTTATTTTTTTTTTTAACTTACTTTAATTTAAAATCGAAATTTCTAGACCTAACAGTTTTGCTTCGAAACAAGTTTATTAAAATATTTTACTATTTTAAATTTTTTGACAACTGCTCACAAGTTTGGTCAGTGAAAATAAAACAAAAATTGTTCATCATTCAAAACTCGCCTTGAATTTTAGTTGAAATTTTTAATTGAAAAAAAAAAAATACATTCATGTTATTTGTTTTTTGTCAATTTTCAAAAGTTTTAAGTTACTTGAGAATTAGACATATTTTCAAAAATTGCACAAAGCTTATAACGGGTGATTTTTTTGAGGTTAGGATTTTCATGCATTAGTATTTGACAGATCACGTGGGATTTCAGACATGGTGTCAAAGAGAAAGATGCTCAGTATGCTTTGA
>NW_016163866.1:0-11292 GCF_001687245.7 Rhagoletis zephyria | reverse complement strand
AAATTTTATGCGTTTTTTTTAAAAAAAAAGTTATCAAGCTCTTAAAAAATCACCCGTTATAAAAATTTGACATTAATTTTGGTTTTAAAAATCGGACAAACTTTGTGGTTTATTTATAATATAAGTTTTTGGCCATTCAAACTGTAAATAAGCTTTATTTTTTGGAAGCTTTAATTTTTATTTTTTTTATTTGAAAATTTAACAAAAATTCTTGTTCTTATGTAAACTGTTTGGTTATTGCAAATTAAACACACATTTTTTAATATTTTAAAGAGGACACAAATATTTAGTCATTTCAAAAATGGTTATTAGGCCTGGTCATTAAAAAATTGGACATAAACTCTTAATCACACACTCAAAGATTGGCAATAAAATCTTGGCTATTTATTAAAGGTTAAGTTATTTGATAATTAGATGCAAATTTATTTTCGGTCTGTTATACATACATAAATTTTTGGTAAAAAAAATTATTGGTCTTTAAGCTATTTAAAAATTGGACACCAAGTTTGTAATAAATTTTTTTAATTCTAGACCATAATAATAAGAACGTGGTTACAAATAAGACAAGATGAGGCAGTAGAGGTCGAAAAAATTTTCGTAGTATGTATTTCGAAAAAACTCTGTAACTACAAACAGGCGCTAATTTAAAAGCGTACCTCGAAAAAATTTTGGCGTTGTGAAGCTCTTCGCCTCAGCCATGTCCCAGCCGTAAAACTGTTTTATTAAATGTTTTTTTTTAGTTATAACCTGGTTTCAAGTGGTAATTTCGATCTTTTTAAAACAAAATATTTGACGTATCTGGCCGACCAATGTTCTTTGTTTCACTTACTTGCCTACGTCTTTTGCGTTGTTTCTCTTCAAACTTTCCAAGCCCCATATGTCCCTTCCCTTTCGAGTTCGACTCATTGCTTTTTATTGCACATGCGTGCCACGTGTATGTAAGTATACCAGTGCATATGTACATACCCACTGGGAAAATAGGTAAGCACCTTACAAGGTAAGCCATGTTTTCTTTCAGTTTTTAGTACCAAAATTGTCATCATGACCAGCGTAATCTACTAGTAAAGCACAAAATGAACACCTCCGGCGACACATTACGTTGTCAGTTGCAAAATAACGTGCAGCCGAAGTTATTTCCAAGCACCGAACTACTCCGAGCGACTGCTCTGCATTACACGTAACTTACTTTGTAAAGCGACTCAGAAGTATGTTTGATAGCAAATGTACATTCTAAATTCCTACTTACATAAGGCGGCCATGCCTTTGTAAAAGTAAGGGACGTTCGGCAGGGAAATGGTAATGACTTCCAGGTGAAGAGTAAGTTGCTAATAAGGTATTATTACGTGCTCCTAATTCCCACTGGGTATGTATCCAAACATATGCATGCATGCATGTATATAGGCGTATTGTATAAAATATGTTTTTTATTGCTTTGGCTCATCATATGGGTCACCCATAAATTGCAACAAAAAATACAACTCTGCCGGCTGCTTCATTCATATTCATATTGAAATCTGTTTGTATGTACTATATAAATGTGCATGCTTTGTTGCTACCAGTATGTTTTCGCTCTTTTAAAATGCATCAATATAATTTGAGGTCAATGCAAGCAATAAATCAGTGAAATTTTGGGCGGAGCAACAAACATAAAATAATTGAGCGGAACGAAATATGCGTTTTAACTATTCACAAAAAAAAAACAAAAACAAAAACAGTCGTTAAAATATGAAATGCATAATTTGTAGCAACAAGCTGTTACGAATGGCGCAACGCTGAATAAAATAAAATTTTTTCAATTCAATAAAATGCATCTTTAATGTGATCCGCATGCGTGCATTTATGTGCGTTTATATTCATGGACATATGTACATATTATCTAATTCACCATAGTACGTAGACTATGCGATTGCATATTTTTCATCCAATTTAAAAAATCAGATATTTTTTTAAAAGTGGATTTAAAGACCTTTAAATGAATCTACCGTTAGAATTAGATTGTTGGGTGTTTTCATCGGGTAAATTAAAAAAAATTCCTCGCTAACTTTAAAAACGTCTATGAAAGTGATTAAATGTGTTGACCATTGTTTTCGAAAAAAATTATGTTTAATTTAATAAAGTCGGGTAAAAATTGTTGAAATTAGGGAAAGTTTTTTTTTTTATATAAAAACAAAGCTTTAATTTATGGCGTTCGTATATTAAATATTAAGATCTTTTGCTCAGTGTGGCTAAAAAGTTATTCAATATTTACTCAAAATTTAGCAAAACTTAATAAATTTTTAGGAAATTGACATACTTTTTATAGTCTGCACAGTATGGCCAATTAATTGTTTGTGGGAAGAGCCTTTCGGTTCGGCTAATTGCTCAGTTATTAGTGGAAAAAAGCGGCTTATTCGGCTCAAACCCAGTTCGGTACGAAATCGGTTCCTGTCCCTGCTCGTACATACTAGCTTTCGTGGAGAGCTCATGACCTACGAAGATGCTTAGAGTAAAAAGTTGCTAAGTCCATTTTGTTAACTTACATTTGGATACAGGAAGGAAGAGAAATTACAAATATATCGTTTACAGAAAGGTCAATTGCAGTGCAACGAAAATTCGTTGTGAGTCCAAAGAAAGCACAGAAAATCTTATAGATTCAAAATGTTCAAAACCATCAAAAAAAAATACTATTATCGTAGAACTCTATTGAGTTATATTTTGCTTTGAATACGCTAAAATTATACAAAATATTTGCAGTAGTTGAGTTCACTTTTACTTATCTTCTGTAAAATTAAAAAAAACTGGACTTAACAAATTTTCACTCTAAACTAGCGATATGCTAAACGAAAAATTTATGCTTGAAAATTTGGTGTTCTTTCCCATTATTTTTAGCTCCAAAAAGTTACATTCGATTTACATGAATTTATTCGAAACTCGGCTGATACTTTACTTTTTAGTTCAATGTCAATTTCTGCCTAATGAATAATAAATGAGCCGCTATTTGTTCTATATCCATATATGAAATGCGTATAAATAACCATAGTTTTACATACTAAAACATTTTCATTTGTTTTATATTGGTGCGTACGTAATACGTACTACGTATCAAAAAATATTTATGCTTTGTTTCTGTTCATGCAACAATTGACCTTCGCTAGTGGTATTTATAATTTCATTTACATGTGTTAGGCTTTTTTTTTGGATTTTTTTTTTTGATTGACTATTCTACAAGTTCAACTATATAAGCGCTACATTTATGGCTTTTAGCGAGATAAATTCAAAAAAGTAGCAACTCGAATCTTTGAATTGTCTATTCTTTGTTGCTTGCGGATTTCCTGATTACACTGGTCATTGCTTTAGCATTAGGTTTCGAAACGAAAACGAAGTTGTAGGAATTGAAAAATAGAAATATTTGATTGAACAACTTTTGCCATATTTTGTGTTTCTAATTTTTTCCGAAATAGTGTAAACATAAACATTTTGCTGATATGTTGCAATATTACTAAAAATGTTCACTCAACGACTCTGCTCAGCACTTTCTTAACTGACAAATCGTTCTTAAAACTGCTCAAAAGAAAAAACAAGAGCTCTTCGAATTTTTTATTCCATTGAATAATGCGGCTGATGCTGATCTGAAGCATCAACTGCTTTTCTGTAAGCGCATCTTCAGTTAAACTGCTCTGATACCAACCTGCATATGTATCTTCGTACATAATACAGTGCCGGACAAAAGTATTGGCACAGCGAATTTTTCGCAATATATGCACAGGTTTTTATTCTAATTTATTTTCTATATTTTTTAATAAAAATATAGTTCGCACTTCACCAAAAAACATAAAAACAAAATCTCTAAACTTTGTGCAAAACTCAGGAAAATTCAATAAATTTGCATACTTATTTGCAACTTTCTATTCAGATTTTTTAGAAAAATTCTATGTATGCAGTTTTATAGCTCAACTAATTTTAGGATAACAAAGTGCAAGCTTGAAGGTGCTAAAAAATCGCATTGAATTTTGGCAATTTTTTTTCGGTTAGGTTCTTCCGTACAAAGTATGTTCGACAATTATTTTTTGTATGGGGAAAATGAGCAACACCTTCTACAAAAAAAATGTCCAAAAATCAACGCAATTTTTTAGATACTTTAAACTTGCACTTTGTTATACTTTGTTTGTTTATTAAAAAATATTGAAAATAAATTAGAATAAAAAACTGTGCATATATTGCGAAAAATTCTCTGTGCCAATACTTTTGTCCGGCACTGTACATATGTATATTATATAAATTTTTTGTGAAAAGTAGTTTCCCAGTTAAGGTTGCATCGGACAAACCGTCTGCTACTGCTGCTGTGTATTTTATACTTTTTTTTGTCTTATTTATTATTTCTGCCTTCGCTCGATTACTCGCCTTTCAATTTCAATTTAACGTAATTAAACGACTCACTTTTGCTTTTCAGTTATAGTATATTCTGATCTGTGCTTTCGGTTCATTCAGACTGCTTTATTTCGTTTTTATTTCACTTTGTAGTGATTGTTTGTCTGCGCTTATGAAGTGGCATTGGAGGCTTACTTTATACACACACTCAGGTTCTGAAGAACTTGCGAGTATATCTCGTATGAATGAACAACGAAATCAGAAGTATATATGTACATATGTATGTGTAACTCTGAACATGTGTTGTAAATACATATATACTTGAAAACGTACATATCACATCAAATCTCGTTTTACTTGTACATATCTCATAAAGCATATCGCTCATTTATAGCTGATGTTGTGGGCGTATTTATCGTGAAGTTTCTTCCGCTGATGATGTGATTTCAACGTCAATATATAAACGTTTATACTACAAATGTATGTGTATATGTGCGTGTTTATATATGCATATTAAAATTCGTACAAACGTGCGTTATAGCAAGTATTGTTATTGTTATTGTTATTAGTATTGTTGTTAGTATGACATGTGTATTATTTGATGCTTTACACTACAGATTATTACAACAATTATTGTTAATTGTTGTTGCTGTTGTTGTACGTATTACTCATGCTACTTATGTATGTATATGTACATATGTTCCATTAACGATGACGTTATTATATTCGATGCATTCCAAATTGCTCATTAAATATCTCATTATTGCTGTTGATCTGCTACGATGGTGTTATGTAATTATGCTGATGACCGGTTCTATGCGCTTGGTTAACAGCTTAATGCTTTAATATGTTGGCCGAATTATATTGTAGTCAAGTTCGTGGCATAAGTTCTTTGTGTATTTTTTATTTATTCACTGTCTATTGGTGCCGTTTTAAGGTGAAAAACGTTTCTATCGAAAGAGTGTGCAAGGACAGGATCTGCTATAAGACTTGGGTACACATTGAAGGTAACCGCTTCGAAGGCCCTGGCCATCCCTCGATGAGAAGAATATAAAGATTTTTAAGGTACTATTAGCGGAGCAATAAACTGAACAGATCAGATCTGTGTCAGGGTCGATGTTGGTTATAACGATTTCTAAAGAAGAACTGAATGGCTTAAGCCTCTTCTTGCAAAGACCAAAGTAATTAAGAGACATGATAGGCTAGGTTTTTAGAGAAGCGTTCTCCTATGGGTCACTGTGGCCACCGAGTTAAGTGTTGACAAAAAAAGCCCGCCTGACTTAACCTAACCTAGGGATGTCAAAAAATAAACAACTTACAACAACAACTTTCTTTACTACTACTGAGCTTTAGAAAAAAAAATATGTAAGGTATGTAACGTCACTGAAGATGGCACAACGCCGAAACAGCTTTGTCTCCAAACCAAATTTTGACAAGAAATGCGGAAAATCCTATGGGTCGAAATGGGGGATGCTCTACCCCCGATTTGGTAGGTAAAATTTTTGCGTTTTTCAATAAAAAGCATTTCCCTCCATTTTAGATTAGGTGGATGGGTGGTCTAGGACACCCTGTGTAGGTATGCATTTTTGTGTAAATAAAAATATGATATTTGTATAATTCTATTTGCGTACATATGCTTCCACCCGCGAAAGGGTTGCCATATTAATTATAATTAATGGCAAGCAAATAAAATTAAGTTTATTATATTTTCTGTGCACATACTTAGGCGGTCTGTTACTGATACTTTTTTTACTAAAAATATAAACGATTTATTTTAATCAGTAATAAAAAATATGTAAATAGTAAATAAATTACAAAGTTGACTAATGCCATCCACAAATGATTTTTTCTACATAGGTATAAACTTTTCAGTTACACATTCATACACACAAATATAAAAGTCGCCACATACATAAATTCTTCCACTTATGTCTCTTCGCTTAATTCATGTCAGCCACTACAAATGCCATTATTAAATTAACCATAAGTGGAAAAAGTTTAGCAGACAACTCAAGCGCACATTGACACTTTCCACAATGGCGGACAAAGCGACTTAATAAGAAAATAAAAGAGGGAAAAAACATGAATAAAATGCGATTATAAAAATTTCAAAAAAAAAAAGTCAAAGACAATAATTGAAATTGTTATTTATGCGCTTTTTCTTACTTGTGTATGTGTCTGCATGTTCGCTTAAGGTACGTACGAAGACTTTGTTTTTTTCCTCTTTCATTTAATGCTACTTGCAACACCAGCGACTGCTAGCCTTCTACTATTTATTATGAATTGTGTAGTGTTGCAACTGTACTCCCTGCACCCAGCAGCACACTGGCAACTATGAACAGTAGCAATGCATTTCTGCTGCCAGCAATGTGCACATTGCTTATAATTGTGTTTATTGAATTAATTTTACAAAAGACAAATGCTGTCCTTTTTTGTTTTTGCCGGCGTTAATTGTGCTGCACTCGCAAGCTTATTTACAAGCAAATGAAATCGCATTCGAGTCAGTGATTTATGGCAACAAGTCGTCGACGTGTTGTTGGTGGTTGACAGACGCATTGGCGGACACGCCTAGTACGTGCCTAGATGGCGACAGCAAAGTGAATATTGCCGCTGCAACAACAACAAAAACAATAAACATAATTATCAACTGTCATTAAGGTAGATCACATCTGATATACACATAGATACATATGTATATAATATGTATAATTTTTTATATGTACATTCGGGGTATTCCATGAGTAAGCCCACCCAATTATAAGGTTATATTAAGGATTTATATTTTAATAAAGAAGGCTCTGCAATATCAAGTGTTTACAAATTTATAATTTTTTTGAAGTGGTAAATAAATCGTTCGAAAGAAATCTTCAGTTTGAATATTTGGAATTTTTTTGAGGTGTTTTAAGACAGTTGCCACCTATGTAAAAAGTTGCATTCAAATTATTTAAAAAGTTAAATAAATAATTTAAAGATGGCTATCAAACGAAATGAGTTTGACAGGCTTTATTTCCAAAAAATATTTAGGAGGGTTGGCACGTGTTAAAAAAAAAACCTCAACTTGAATTGTGGAAATTAGGTCACTAAAATTTGTATCACAGTATGGGTGTCAGACGTAAGAGGTTTAAGAAGGTTTTAGTTTTAAAAATATTTTGAAGAGGGTTGCCACCGGTTTAAAAAGTTGAATTTTATTATATTATGCACAAGTTACTTACATATATGAAGTATGAAAATGTGGGCGTTAAACAACAGAGTAATAAGAAGTCTTTAATTTGAAGATTTAGAATATTTTCGAGGTATTTGAATAGGGTTGCCACCGGTTCAAATAATTTAATATGATAAATGAATTACTAAAAAGTGTGTATCAATCGCAATGGGTTTGAAAAAGCTTTATTTCAAAACTATACTTAGAAGGGTTGCCACGTATTTGAAAAATAAAATTCAACTAATTCACCAGTTAATTGAAAAAAGTATTCCAGTATCAAACGAAAGATATATAAGCAAATTTTAGTTTGAAAATACTTTAGAAAAGGCTTGCCACCTTTTTAAAGGTTCAATTTATGTAACTTTTACTCAAAATTTGTTTATGATATATTTAAATATGAGTGTCAATCTAAAAAGCTTTCTGAAAGCTTTAGTTTGAAAATACTTTTGATTACGGTTGCCATCTATACCAAAAGTTTTATTCTTTGAAGCTTTATATTTTGAAGTTAAAACTTCTATAGCGGTACAAGGTGATTTAAAGTTAAAGAAATCCGAACTATGCGATTCTTCTCTCTACTCAGAAACGGCTGGCCGAACTTTGATGCAATTGGCAGACGGTTCGCTTATAACTATGACTAACTTTTATAATATATTTTTAACCGAATTGCCACCTGTTTAAAATCTACTGCAACTTGTTTTTTCCCGTAAAATAAATGTGCTCCAAAAAGCAGTTTCTATTTTTCCCCACCCATGACAAAAGAAATAACTCCGAATTTTTCCACATAAAATTAAGTTGGAATTTTTTTCGTATTTGGTAATAACTCTTATATTAGTGTATTAGGTGTAGCTTTATAGAAACGCAGAATTGCTGCGAACTTTATAGTTAATTTTAGAAAAAGAAAGAAAACTTTTTCTATATAAATGTCCCACCCGAGACGATGGAATACCCCATATGTATAAATTTGTATATTTATTTGTGCATTTGACAACATATTGCGATTGTCAGTTGAGCTACATGCATACAAACATATATTATCATCAATTGAATTGATAGATAGTTAATAGTAAATGCATAATAAGTGCTGGGAGATGAGCAAATAAAAGTATATCATCTCATTGTGTGGTATAATAAATTCATTAAGCCATACACATCTATGTATGTAAGTGTGTAGTTTTTATTTAGAATATTTTATTGGCGCTACATTTTCAATTAATATCTATACACATCCATTCGCTCTCTGGGGCCAGATAAATCTACATATACGTACATATTTTCATTTCGATTTATATACATAAATTTCACTGTTTCTCCTTGTTTGTTAAATTGTGTAATTAAATTGACACTGACACCCTTTTGCATATACATACATACAAATTATGTAATCATCAGCGACACTACTGATCTAAATAACTGTAAACTCGCAATGAAAATAAATAAGTAATGAATGCAAGTACAATAAAATATGGATGACAGCTGAGTGACTAATAAATTGTATGAATTGAGATCGACATGTCACTCCAAGTGGGCATACCAATATTGCGGTAAATTTTTATACTAAGAGCAAACGGAACGGAAATAGAGAATGGAACGGAGTACGCAGTCGAATATACTCAATCCCAACTCTTGCGTACTCGTTTGCTCACTTTGGGGCAATTCACCCTAGGTAATTAATTCTTTTAGAACCAGGGACACGGTAGAAAGAGAGGAAGTTTTAGTGTAACCTCTACGATTTCTTCAGTTTAAGGGCTCACTGTAGTGAACATCCACCGCATTGATTTTTCAGGGAAGCACCAAAAGTGCCGCGGATGTTATCGCCCCCAACTTTGACGACGCCTATTTACTTTCTGAACAAAGGCTACGATCTGTATATATTCGCATGCACAGCTGGACCTACTCGAACAATGCAAGTCGAACATCAGCACAATACAAAAAATGTAGTTAACATGAGATTACGCACAGGTTAGGTGTAAGATTTCAGTTTGGGAAGAAGAGAGAAGCAGAAAAATGGGAGTGTGTAGAGCTTGGGATGGAGGTAGGCAAAACTGTGACCCCAAAATTAAAATAAATATGAAATCAAAAAGTTTCAAGAACTATTCTGGTTCCTGTAGAAACGAATATGGCAATCTGTTAATAGCCATCCAGCATACACTTAAACCTCTGCTACTGACCTGACTGGAAGCCGATGAAATACCAGCTGCGCCACTAGCAGCCGACGCCACACGATAGGACCTGCTGCAGAGCGCAATTTGGTATGGTGAATACCTATATATAATATATATCTGAGCAGCCGAAATGTGTAGTTATGCAGTGATCTGTTTTTTAATATCCCAGGTTTTTCATTTTAAATATTTTTCGCTAAGTTTTTATTTAAGTACTATGTGTCATACTCCATAAACCATTTAAATTCAAATTCCTAACAGTGCCGAAAATTTGGTAGAACTCTAAAAACTGTCTTCAAATTTTAAAATTTTTAATCAGAGATTATTTTTTTTTTATAAATATTGTGTAATCTTGCATCTTAAACGAAAATATTTAAATAGGAGAATACCTTCAAGAGCGTGCGTAAAAAGATTTATATAAAATCAGCGCGATTAATTATATTAAAATTTAATGGTCTATAGAACTGCATGCTTATAAACTCTGATTTAAAATATTGAAGTTCTTATAACAGTTTCTAGAATTCTACAAAATTTCCAACATAGTTAGAAACGTGAATTTATTTGTTTATATGTTATAATACTTATGAGCCATTCTTAAATAAAAAACCTTGTGAATATTTAAAATTCTATATGTTCTTATTAGATTCCGGGGAGTCTATGTATTACATTTCAATTCATTTAATACAATTTAACGCTGAGTTATCACAAATAAGCATTCAATATATCGCCGTTTTTCTAATTTTTTGACACGATTTAGTTTAGTTTTTTAATTAAAAGTATCCCAGAAATACCAGTTATTCGTAACAGATATAAATTGGGATTAAGAATAACGATTTTAGAAAATGAAGGAATAATTTATGTTCTTAATTTTAAAGCACAATTGCCTTAAAAAGTTAATTAGTGCAAATCAAATGGCTCTTTAAACATAAAATGAAGTACTTTTTTCACAAAATGGTATGCGTGCTTATTTAAAGAAAAGGCCCTATACTATACTTCTTAGAACCAGCTCAAAATTAACCACATTTTTCTAGTCCGCAGGTGACCCTTTTTGAACTATCTAGGAGCTGTTGTTATATGAACTGTCTCAGAACCATCTAAGCCAGAGTCAGTTCAGAACAAGTTCAAAAGCTCTGCAGAGGGCGACAATCGTCACTTCGTAGGACATCGCAATGTTAAAAAAGACAGTTGAAAGTATGAGTTGGGATAGATGAAGAACCAGTACCGTCCCTTTTCAGGCTAGCTCAGCGCAAGTTCTGAACCAGTTTGATTTGCTGCAGGGTATTTAAGAATAATTTGCCTAAAACACAAATTGAAATATCCTCTCGTTTGTGCTAATTACTATGCGACAAGCCTACTAAAGGTTCTNAGAATAATTTGCCTAAAACACAAATTGAAATATCCTCTCGTTTGTGCTAATTACTATGCGACAAGCCTACTAAAGGTTCTTTCCAATTGTTTGGATACCTCATCAATGTGGCTTCACACACAAAAAAAAATAGAATTTTAAATCAAAACAAATTTTTCCAACTTTGCCATTCAGTTTTATAAAAAACTAGCAATTACCCGGCGTGCTTCGCTGCGCCT
>NW_016163865.1:0-34343 GCF_001687245.7 Rhagoletis zephyria | reverse complement strand
GAACCAAAAAATTTTAAAATTTTTATTTAGGTATTTTTCCCATAAAAAAAGAAATTATCGAGTATATTTTATATGGAAGAAAATGCGGTATTGTGCAGCCAAAAAAAATGATTAAAAATCTACGCGATTTTCCAGCGTCTTCAAATTTACACTATAACCTACTAAAATTTAATGCGCTACAAAACAGCATACCCAAAAAAAAATCTGAATAAAAAGTTTAAATTTTTCGGGTGCAAATGTTAAAGTTTGTTGAGTTTTCATAATTTTTGTACGAGGTTTAAAATGTGGATTTATGTAGTGCTGGTTAGCTAAAGTGCTATACTAAAAAAATATAAAGAACTAATGATAAAATAAAAATAGCCAGAACTAGTCAAAATGTCTTGTCACCAAAATGTATGACTTAATCACCTGACCACAAGGGTATATGTATGTACATATGTATATACTTCATACATGTACTTATGTAGGTAAATTCCAAAATTATCATTATTTACTTCATGTTGCCAAAAATTTTTGTTTATTTAAACACCTAAATGATCAAACTGACATATTTACAGTACAGAAGCATTTAGAGTCAAATACTTGTCGTCCAAATTTGAGGGTTATAAGTGTGGCAAATAACTGGAGTGGTATGAAATCTTGTTTACACCACTTGAAGAGGCGTTAGAAGCCAAATACAAGAGTTTAATTCATATGAAGAGTATTTATTTCAAGTATGTCGATGACTCACATCGTTTGTAATCGACCGCCGAAACTAAAGCCAAAGCTAAAGACAAAGACAAAGAATTATTGAAATCTCAAACATATGTATTGCCAAATACGAAATGCGGAAACGTAAGTTTAAGCGCAGCAAATATTGCAAAAAAATCTGCTATTTTAAATACTTATTTAGTTAACAAAAAAATAAATAATAAATATTTTCCTACATACTTATGTACGTACATACATATGTATGTGGCTAAGATATGAATACTTACTTGGAGTGATTTGACAAGACAAGACAGTAATTTGTACAAGCATGCGGACAGTTAGTTGGGCTTTTGTTTAAAGAGTGATGGCATGCATTGGTTTTGAAAAAATCAGAATTTTCAAAATTTAATAAATAACATGGCAAAAAGAGGGTAGACAATATTTTGCTAATTTAAAAAACGAGTGGGCATAGCTCTGGAAAATATGGATGGTGAAAGTTAGACTACGGCTTTTGAATTGGAAAAAGTGGGCATATAGTGCTTATCATAACTTTACGATACTCCTCACATATTCACAAGTGTTGACTATTTATTTTATATATATTTTTTATTTAATTAATCATTATAAAAATATACATAGTTTATTTTTTAACCAAGACCTTATAAATCCAAGTTTCAACCTTTATGTAATATTGAAAAAAAAAAATCAAAAACTTTCGTAAAAATTTCGAGGTTATTCTTTCTTAAGGTAGTGTCACACGATTGGTACATTTGTACAGATTTGTTAATTTTTTATATTGGGCTATTGGGACAACAATTTTTTTGTAGTCACACAAATTGTTTTTCGTGATTGGGATAAGAAAAAATATTTGTCACCTCCACACGATTGGGATACGAATTGCATCAAATTTTAGGCAAACGCCCAATCGTGTGACACTGCCTTTAAAAATGTTTTGAGTTTGCAGTTTTGTAGCACATTTAATTTTATTATAATAAAGTGTATTTAGGACTTTAATTGATTTTCGGCAATTTTTAATGTGGATGGTGTGGCTCATTTTCTCTACATATGTATATAAAAAATTGCATCGAAAATGCTTCGCATGGAAGAAAATGGCAGACATCGCCAACAAGAAAAATTCTAAATCAACGGTATAAGCTGCTATATAAGCTGCTTGAAACTTTATAATTGAATGGGCGACAAAACTGCATACTCGACAGATTTTTAAGAAATCGTAATAAAAAGCTCGCAGTTTTTACGAAAGTTTGTTGATTATTTTATTTATAAGACTGAGACTTGGATTTATATGGCTTTGGTTAAATAATAAACTATATTCTTATAAAAAAATATTAAAAAATTAAAATAAAAAAACTATAAAACAAAAAGCAACACCATGTTAGTATGTAAGTGTCTTAAAGTTATGGTAAGCACTATAGAGAAGTGAACAGTAAAAAAATTGACATATCCAATTCTTGAATGGTTAAACAATTATGTTCAGTTTTTTAAATAGCCTTTCAATGGTTCCCCTCTGCACACTTATTACCATTTTCACTTGTTCACTTGGTTGTCTTTGGCTTGGTAGTAAGCTTTGGCTGATGAAGATGAATGATTAACAGATGTGATCATCAGCACGTGACATCAGAGGTAGAAGAATGTTTTGCCGTATCACCAACGATATGTATGTACATATAAATATCTCGTAATATTCCAATTTTTCAGCCAAAAAAGCCTTCATTTCTTTTCGTTTGCATCGACTTCTTTTCTAGTCAATTTCTATAAGAAGCGTACTTATGAATCTAGGTAAAATAAAAATTTTATTGAAATTGAGTGTTAGTAATGACTAGGGTGATTGCCTCGGTTTTTCGAACCGGTTTCAACCGTTTTTTTTTATTCAGCCTTATGCTGAGATTCGCCCGAAAAAAATTTCATCCGAAAATTTTTCATCCGCCCATAGTAAATACACGGAAACAAAAAGTGAAAAATGAACCGGTTCGGGGAAAATGAAACTCATGATTAGGCTGATTATTTTTTAAAATTTTCTAAATATTTTTTTTTTCGAATACCGAGTAAACCGGATTTTCGGAATAAAAAAAATTCAAAATTTTTATTTTATCGTAAATAGAACTACACCTCTTCGAACAGTATTTCAGAAAAACACAAATGTATTTCAGAAAAGGCCGAATGAATTTCAGAAAAGTTCAAATGATTTTCAGAAAAACGCAAATGTATTTCAGAAAACGGCCAATGCAATTCAGAAAAGCACAAATGTATTTCAGAAAAGCATAACTGTTTTCTAAAAATATTTTTCTGAAATAAATTTGCATTTTTCTGAAATACATTTGTGTTTTTTCTGAAATACTGTTCGAAAAGGTGTAAAATATTTTTATACAAGTTTTTTATTTAAGCGTTGGAAAATTTTCTACTGTAAAAAAATTCATAAAAATCAAGTGAGGTGCTGTCTTCGGCTATGTCGAAGGCTTCATACCTTTCATTAATATCAGAAAATTTTACCTGAATCGATTACTGCATTTTAATGTAATGATTTTGTGGCTTAACAAAATTTTTAATTTCACTACATACATAGATAGATAAGTTATATAAAAAAAAACTTATGTCTTAACAATAAGTGGTATGGAATATATGCCTTATAAAATGCTGATACTGTGCATGATCGAAATGTAAAACCGTCACACGAAAAACTCAGTTGGACCTTGTGATCATTTAATTATATATTTTGATGAGTATGTCTCTTCTTCTGGTACGTACAAACATCGGACCGAAGTTATAATATCATTTCATTTTCATGACAAGTACTAGAATAGTTAGCGAACATCATTCAGTTAGACTTGACTTATGTTGCCTTCATTTTGTTCTTTCTAACGGAAGGCTCAGCAACGTGCAAAATCTGACGTGTTTGGTCTATAGGGAGAGGGATGATTAGATGAGCTGATGTGGTATGGTAAGTGTCGTCGGACATGTTATTCAAATTAAATTGAACAGTTGAACCTGCTGCAATGTCCCAAGTGCAGCTATGTTAAAAGCCTAACAAAGCGATAGGTGGCATTTTTTCCTACAAAGAGCTTTTTTTAGGCGATCTAATATTGTGAGATTGATTTATGGCTGAATTTTTCACTTTTTTCACTTTTACTCGTATTGAATTTTAAGTTAGTCATATTGTAATTGTGGTGATTCTTTCTGACCAAAATTAAGTGTTACTGTAGAGAAATTATGAGAAAATTAAACTAGTTTACCGGGGGTTTTCTTTGATTTAAAAGTGGGAAACCGGAGGTTTTCAAATTGTCATTTTTCGAATAATTCGCAAATCGGTTTTCGAAAAAAGGTGAATAATCGCACACCCTAGTAATGACCACAGGCGTTATTCAAATGAAATTCACTTGGTACACAGTACTTATTATCGATAAAATATATTGCGGTGAGTGGAAAATTTGCAAGCAATTGCGCTGGCTTACAAACATTAAATTACTCCACGAACAATAAGACAAAGCCAAACACACCCCACATTCGAGCCAATTCTCACACAAAAAATAGCTAAAAGCTATCAGCTGCTTTGTTCTTTCGAATGTACTGCCAGCAATGTTTTGTGCACATATCGCCCATATGCCCATATGTAGCTCTTCAAGTGATTAATTAAGCAAATCGATCTATACAAGTAAGCAAGCAAGCAACCAGCATCCACCCACTTACGGTTAGCATTTATTTGGACTGCTTAAGCGAACCATGATTTCGTCTAAGTTTGGTTAGAAAAATAAAATTTGAAATGTATAATATTATTTATTTATGTTTGCCTGCGCTTTGCAATAACCATATTTCCGAATTCCTCGAGTGTCTGCTGTCATACGGATTGATGAGTTGTAATTAAAATTTATATTAATGCAATTAATCAGTGGCATTCAATAATTTATCTATTTCATTTATGCGCCAAATGGCGGCAATTAAATTAATGAATCTGCAAATGCTGCACCATAAACTGACCACTAAATGTCAAGTGTCATTTGTACGCCTACGCATGCGCAAACGGCGCTATTTGCTATGCTAATGAAATTAAATTGCTTGCAATCATTTTTAAACATAAAATTTTAAAAAAGCTTAGGTCAGCAAAAGCACATCCGGCTAGGCTAGCTGGTACAAGAAGTACACATGTATCGGGCAAGTAATTTAAGCACTCTAATGATAGCAAATAATAATAGTAATAATACTAATGGCAGAGCACCGCCTCAGTGGTAGTACATAATATTTATTTTTAAAATACATACTAATGCGTTTATATGTATGTATGTATGGAGGTGTTGTTTTTTTTGTCTTTACTTAATACAAAACTAATTGGTTTTAATTTTATATATTTCACAAAACTAACCACACTTATTATGGCTATGTGAAAAAGCACTATAATTAATAATTTTAAATTTATTACTCGTGATTTTCTGCGGGCGTTAAACGAAAGACTTAAGCAACAAACTTGGCTGAGAATGCGGCAAGCGAACAGCATTTTGCTGAAATAAAATTAACTTAATTCCTAACTGGCTGGCCAAATTCGTTTGTTTTCAGTGAGCACTTAATAACTTGATTAAGAATTATATACTAAAATGCATAAACTTATTTTTTATGCCATATAATATTTGATAAAAAAAACATAAGTCAGATCAATTTGGCAGTGTTTTTTAATTTTATCCGGTTTTCACTTTTCTGACTCGAATTTTTTGTCGCTGAAATCATATTTGGTGACTAATATGTACGCTCTAGGCGTTGCCTTAACTTAAGCCAGCGTCAGTAAATTCATAAACGCTGAATTTAATATAAGCTAATGTATACACGAACGCCATTTGTGTTCTTTTCTCTTCCTCTTTAAAAAAACACGTTAACAATCGCTTATCGCTTTAACAGAACAGGTAGAATTTGAAAGTAAAATTTTTATTATAGTTAATGTATATCGAGCTTTGACGTACATATGATTGTACACACCGATTCACTTGAATAGGCACATTTTTTTTTTCTTTAAAATCCAAGCATATATCTGGATTTGTGGACATCGGTGAAGCTTAATTTTAATTTTACTTTGACGAACTATCAATTTTGTAGAAAAGCAGTGAAAATTTAGATTATTGTTGAGCAAAATTCTACATGCTAGGTACTAAGTAAAAAAGTGTTTAGTTATTAATGTTGGAGCAAGTACCAAAGTTCTATTTACTTAAGTATTTTTGTTGTGACTAAATACTCAGTACCAAAATTCAAGAAGAGAAGAACTGGCAAACTGTAGCAACGGTTGTAGAAATAATATTGTGTACAAAAAAAAGCATAATCTGGAAACTGTAAGCTTACACGATGCGGAAATCTTAGGAATAGAAGACAAGGCGATAGGTTTCAAACCTGGCAGCTTTGGACGCTTGAAGTAACGCGAAAGAAGTTCGTGGATAGGAGGAGGAGGGATTGTTTTAGTAGCTACACCCACACACATAGGAGCGTCGGATCCTTTATAGTTCGAAGGAATTTTAAACACTTTCCTCACCGCCAAAAAAAAATACTAGATACAAAAGTACTTATGGTGATTTCGTTTCCACAAAAAAATATTACCCTTATCCCCGGTGCAAAATGCGTTTAATATTACACTCAACCCTATGAAGGGGCATGTTTTTTGCCTTCATGTCCTTGTCTAGCTAACGCATTTCATAATATTGTCGTTTTAAACAACCATCTGATTTTCAGCGCAAAGCTTCATAGGACAGAGGATGTGCCTTTTTTCTCCAACAAGGGTGTGCCATTTTAAGAAACGAAGGCAGAATTTTCTCACCCTTTGCCTTTAATTTAGAATCGAATACGATAAAGGGTAAGAATGGGCACCATCGAATGGAAAATAATCAAATTGGAGTCAAAACGCGAGAGCTAACCAATTCATTTGAAAAGCCCGTTTTTAGCTATTTGCTAAAAAGAAGCATCTGAGATTTCATGTGCAACTTCTAACAAACTTGGTCTTCTTTTCCAGCTCCAATTTTTGTCAATTTAGAAATTTCTTGTAATGTACATTGTAATATCACTTAATTTCAAACCCTGGAAGACTAACTGTGAATAATCAACATAAAAGTTTTAGGTAGCTGACTTCCACCTTAGAGTATGTCGCCGGAGTTTTAATGAAAGACGATCACAGATCTATATACTTTACTCTCCTGAATGCAGGTGAGTCGAGTAGAAAATCCATGTATATTGCCGCTTCATCATCCCACTAACAGACACCGCAATAGGGATCAGACCGATATTAAGTGGTAACGAGTAAATTTTTATTGAAATGTTCCCTGTCCAGTTCGCCAATTGACAACTGTCTAGCTTAGGGAATTTCTTTGAAGTTTTACGGTCGATCGTCCCTGACACTCCCAAAAGCAGAAGTAAAGCAAAGATTTCCGCTTGGCTCTTAGAGTGCATATTTTCTCTTCTAGTCAGTATTACTTTTGTATGTAGCTAGTGGATAGTCTGTTTTACAAATGCCACTTTTTCCTAAATACATACGTATACTGGACCTCTGTCCCATGTGCCACTGCATACACGAACATTTCCACTGCATACACGAACATTTAAAAATTAAAAAAATAGGCGTCGCCACCGGGGTTCGGAAAAGATAACCGTTTGAAATTGCAAAAATTCGAATAAATTTTTTACTTTGACCAGCTATAACTTAGCAATTAGTTTGGATGAATAAGTTTTTAGAATATGACAAATTTAACACAATTTAAGTAAAACTTTTGTTGAATTTTTGGAATGTAAAATATTTAAACTATTCCGAATATTGTTAGGGACCCCTTAAAATTTTGAAATTTTCGTGGATGTCTTTATTTGGCACTTAGAACAAAATAAAGTGATGGCCCATACAACATTTAGGTGTTGGTTGATATTCTAAGGACTATCCTGTTGTGTATTTAGTATCAGGACCTTTCCTCTGATGAAAAAAGTTAAGTAGCTAGCATAGGCAATACTCCAACGATCTATAGAAAGGGTCTAAATGTTTCATCATTCATACTGGGATGATTGAAAAATGGTTTGCGTTTCTTTTCAACCTTCAGTAAAGTTTCCGGTATATCCTCGACCATCTTTATTTGCTTTGAAATATGTTACAAGTAAACGAACAAGAGCAGTGAAATTTGAATAAACGATTGGAAGTAAAATTTAGGCTTTTGACTTCGCGTTTGGAATTTAATTATCGCAACTTGTATATACATTAGGGTTGTCCTTAAAAATATAAACATATTAATTGTGTATGGCGCACTCCTGAGTACAAAATAAAAACATCGACGAAAATTAAAAAAAAATTGTATAATGTTTTTGGGGTGTAGCTTAAAAAAATTAAAAAAAAAAATTAGCAAGAATTTCACAAAATTTTTACTGGAATCTTATGAATTTGACATATTGAAATTTTTTCAAACCCTTTTTTTTTGTTTCTAAATTCTTGTGGATGACTTTATTGGACTCATAATTTTGTATGTTTAAGGACCATGCTAATGTACATTCGCACAAAACTATACGCGTATTTTTACTTAGATTTAGCATATCGTTGAGATCATCTGAATTAATTGGCGATGTGCATGTATGCCGAGTCTAATATTTAATCCTTAGAACGGCTATGAGTTTTATCTGCGCTAAAACTTAAGACAATTTAAATTTCAAGCATTTTTTTCTCTATTTGGAAGAACTTTACCTAAAATAGAATGGAATACCTAACAACTGTGTAAACTTTTTGCCGCCATGGTGTGCACACAGCTGTCTAAGAGTGGAAATTTAATACATTAAAGAAGTATTTATTTATAGGCACAGGTAAAAAATCGATGTTACTTATTTAAAACAAGTTTTTAATTTCATTTTCATTTAAAGACATTCATAAATAATTATATACGAAGAATACTAAATGATAAATAGCAAAGCTGCATGATTTGTGTGCCGGTAGGCAGTAATTACTAAAAAAAAGGCAGTATAAAATTACTAGCGAATTCGACTAAAGCCGCCTAAATGCTTCAGGGTTTTGACGCATTTAGAATTTGACTATAAAAAACTAAACATTTTCGTATGAGATGAAGTTTGACGGAAAGCAAAAGTTATGGCCTTCTTAGTACATGTTTCATACTGGTACATATGACATTCTTATACTTTCATGTATGCAGAGGCGGATGGAGAATGAAATTTAGGGGGGGGGGAGGGAATGTTTCTTTGACTTTGGCGACGGCATGTTACGGATTTCCTTACTTTGCAACATATAACTCTTCAGCTAATTTTCTGGCATTTGAGAAAGTTTTATCGAAGTTATCTTCTATATAGATTCTTCGATTGCTTAGTGTTGCCACCAAAGTTATTACGATATCTGATGCAGGGTTCGGTCTACCGGAGTTCGATTAAAGAGTAAATCACTTGAAAAATCGAATTAGGTTTAATTTTTAATTTTCACTTTCGTACCAATTAACAGCTTTTTTATCTATTTCGAATGATGGGCTGCACGAACGATTCGTTTGCAGGCCAATGCTTCACAAATTAGTGCCGCAACAATATTGCGGCCTATTTCAATGTACCCGGGATGAGTTCAACGTAATCGTCGTAAGCAAGGCAAAGACGAGCGGTAGAGTTACAAAATTGAAAGTAAAAACGATGACGTCTGCATTTATTTTTGGAATGAGCTTTGCCGTCCATCTGCCTAGCTTCTCTGCGCTCCATCGCGTCTGCCATTGGGATTGAGTTTGCGTTTCTATTTTCCGCGATGTTTCTGTTGTGTCTGTGGCCTGTTTTCGGTTCCACTTCATTTTCCGTTTCTTTGCTTCTAAGTCTGTAGGCAATATACCACTTATCACTAGGATCGCAGCTGAGGCTTACCTTAAATCCGCTGTTCTTTTTATGGAGGACAGTACTTTCCTTCTATTTTCAGCTCTTATCTACCCATTTTCCGCTACCATAAAGGAGGATGGAGGTCGTTGTGTCCATTAAAAGCTTTCTTTTGCTTTGCTTTGGCCCGTCTATGTTTGCCATTAGTTTGCTAAGGTCCTGTGATGTTTGATGCCTTTTCTGGCAGAAATTGTATTTGTGACCAGAGCGTTAGTTTTGGGTTCGACTTCCAGTGCAATATGTGTTCTTAATAAAAGGAGGATCTCCGTTTTTTCCGTTGTTAGTGTAAGACATCGTTTATCTAACAATCTTTCCTCGTTGTTCCTTGCCGTAATTAGTGCTGCGACGTTGACAGCGAAGGCCACTAATTGGGTGTCATCAGGAATTTCTGTATTTAGGGTCTGGTTGTAATTTATAATCGAGAGATCCTAATGTTGCGCCCAGCGCGTCTTAGTTGACATCTCGGCAGAGAGAACTCACATCACCCCTTCTCCGTATCCAGCGGAAGCACTGTATACGATTCTAGCGACTCCGAATGCATCACGGTGTGCACCGGTCTGGTTGAATGAATACAGCCGCAGCTAACATGGTGAAAAGACGTCGCCCGATACGGGAACAGACATGTGGTGGATTGGAGGTCCCTCGTTGTGAAAATGCTTGGCCGGTAGTCCGCTTGGTGCCACGTGCTCTCAGGTGGAGGACGCTTACTCAAAGGGCGCATCGACTCGCCCTGACGTTTAAGCTTCGTGGGGCTCTGGGGCCTTTTAAGCCACGCCCTCCACACGTCGTCTGGGGCTAACTGTTGGTTGTTCGCAGCTAACCAATGAATTAGGCCGTCCACAGCTCGCCAAGCTGCGGCCCTAAGTGGCTTGATATATAGTAAGACTGTTAAGTAACTTCTATATTTTTTTCTATATTTTTTCTTTTCTATTTTCTTTTCTATTTTTCTTTCTATATTTTTTTTAATAGATTTCATTTCCGAAAACTTTTCACAGCAGCAAAAAAAATTTAATTGAAATGTACTCTGCCAAATTTCTACGCTTTGATAAAGAAAAGTAACGAAATTACTGTTGTGACATATTTTATAAAGTAATTTTCCACTTAACTTTCAATTTTTTTTTTAAATTAAAATATCGAGTTATCTACCAAAAAACGGCTATAAGAGCATCAGAGAATGAGTGAAAACAGGAGAAGGTTTCAAAACAAGCGGAGTCGAGGCGTCCACCTTGTGCCCCTTCTGGGTCCGCACCTGTGTATGTATGTTTGCACAAATATGCTTAGGTATATGAACACGTTCGCTACTTTTCAACCTTTTTGTAGTTGTAGCTACTTTTGTAGCCGGCACCATTGAAGCACTGGCGATGACCACTGGTAATATCTGAGTAGCTTTTGATTTCATTAAAAAGGTGTCACTGACCAGTGACCTCAGCGTTGGTTGTTTAGCAGCGATCATGGTGGTTTTTGATATTTTCAAAATTTTTCTATTATTCAAAAATATGGATTCTGCATTTTTGTCTAATACTATCTATAGTTGTGAACTAATAATTATATATATTTTCTGAATTTTACATATAAAAACTTATGACATAAATGACAATATAGCGGATTTATGTATCTCTCTATACCAGTTGGCAGATTAGCAACAATTTAAAAAAACAAGGCAACCGAGTACAACTCGTAAACTGACAGACCATTTGACTTTTTTGATAGGCAGACTGATTGCTTAACTCTTTTATTGCTCAACACTTACAAGAGATACCACAACTGAACTGACTGATGAACTGTCTAGCTGCGGTGACAGCGCTTACCATACTTACATACATACACAGATATATTTGTTTAAACAATATTTAAATACACGTTTGTATTAAAGTCTGTCATAAGTTGAAGATTTTTTAAATTTAATTAACATTATTAAGAACAGCGCAGCACTCCAAAGAACGACGACAACAACAACAGCAACATAGACTCTGACTGGTGGCTGTATGTACCAGCTTCCATTCGACTGTTATTATTGCTAAAGCTGAGTTGAGTTGAGTTGAGTTGAGCTGAGTTTGCGACACAAACTAGTTTGCTCACAACCAGCGCCGGCCCGGCTGCACCCGCCACCATCACATATACCGATTAGATTATTGTATTTTATGACTTATATATATATTTTTTTAAATTAGCATTTTGTTTGCAGCAAAAGTGTAAAAAAGTGTAAAAAAAAGTGTAAAAGAAAAATTAGCAGCGGGATCAGCTAGAAGCCTGCGCGCGCGTTTAAGAGCGAGTATAAAAAAATTTTTACTAAACATTATTCAAGGTCAGCAGGTATGGGCATGCTGCTGGACAGTACGCTTTGGCTTTTAGGTTGACTTCAGCACCGATAAAGGCCATGGCTTTGACTACAACTGAGACTGCTACAGCTTTGTTAAAACAAGTTCAGATTTGATACTTATTTATGTACATATGTATGTAAACACTTAAATATGTACATACAATACAAATATTCTAATTTAGTATAAATTTAAAATATTCTAAGATATTCGTTTGCACATACACACTTACATGTACATATACATATGTACGTATGTACTAACTTATGGGTGTATTCACTTGTATGCGCGTGTATCATAAGCATGTCGATTTAAGCGTTTGTTTTTTTTTTTGATCTGAAATTTCAAGTTTTTGAAATCCTCGATTATGGCAGTTAATACTGACAAGTTTCAACATTTCCATACTGGTTGGGTTTCTTTCTTTTAGCGCTTTCATTTCATGTTGGTTTATCTATAATTTTAATACACAAAAAAAATTAAAATTATAAAATTAAAGACATATATAAAGAATAAATATGTACATATGTGAATATTAGATCATACAAAAAAGTGCTCCGTTCATTCTCGAATACATTTTTGCAAGGCAATTTCGAAAATTTTTTGACCGAACGTATTTAGTGGTCGCCTTTTGCCATTTTAGATAGATATAACGAAAATTCCGAAATAGTCTCGGAAACCTCAAAATGGTCCCGAGAATCCCGAAATAGTCTTAAAAATTCTTCCTCTATCTTCATCTTTACTTTTATCGGTATCTCATCCTCATATTTTTTCTTAATGTTTACCTTTATTTTTACCTTGAAGTTTATTATTTTCTTCATCTACATATTCCGCTTCACCTTTGCCCTTATATAAGTAAAGTGTTCAAATTTACCTTGATCTTTATGTTTGCCATTATATTTACGCATCTTTCTTTTTGTTTTTGTTTTTGTTTTTACCTTTGCGTTTATCCCTTTCCTTATCTACATACGTACCCACTTTTTCTTGCATTCTTGTATTGGTCTTTATCTAAGTCTTACTCTTTAGCCTTTTATTAGCACTTTTTTTTTTTTAAATTAAAACCCTGTGCATACATTTGAGAAGCACCTGTTTCCGTCCCAACCATTTCCGCGTGCAGTTTCCGTGTGCAATTTCCGTTGAATTTGCCAATTTACTGCTAACCAACCAACAGCCGCTAAGACTTTCTCACTTGTACAATAGAATCTCACTTTTGTACCTGACGCGTACAAGGTTTTTTATTGCAATTTACAAGCCAATACTTCTGCAGATTCCTTAGATAATTTTAGATCACTTATCAAATGGCTGACTTGAAGTGTGCTCAGGTGAAAGGTTTTGGCTTTGTAGACGCTATTCCTTTAAAATTACCGTCATTGCCCATTTAATTTAAGATGTCTCGGAATAAAGAATTACGGATAAAACAAAATGTTGAAATGGGTACTTGCTCTGAATGTGGTGAGGGCAGGTTCTAATTCTGGATAAATAGGTTTTCGGAACTTTTGAACAGTGTAAAATGATTTGGCTTATTGAGACAACTTTTACACGATGAAGACATGATTAATTTCAAAAAACTAGATATACGTAGGAAAAAAAAAATTTATTGACGACACTAAGAACAAAGCGTTTATCATATCCGACCCCAAAAAGTTTTTTTAATTGTTGACTTGTGTAATATTTTACAACGATATAGTCTTAATTACTTAATTTAAGTAAAATGTTCTCCGATTTCATTATTTTACAGTACTCCGAATAACATCCAAATATTTTTTCGTTTTTCGTATATTTTAAATAGCCGATAAACCACAAATAATAGTGAAAAATATTTATAAAATTAAACAAAACAACCTCAGTAGTAATAAGAAAGAGAATTCCATGCAACGAATGAGTTTTTAAAAGCATCGATGATTACTAAATAATTAAGTAATTTTGTGCGCTAATTATTTGATCAAATTACAGCGATAAAACAGAAAATTGTAGTAATTGAAAAAATTGCGACTAACAAACAAAAAAAATTATAATTCTCAAATTAGAACATTTTAGCAATCACTGAAGCTGTGATCATGCAAAAGCAACGTGCTTTTGAAAGTGCTAACATTTTGTGATTACTGCTTAGCAAATTTGATTAACACAGCGAACGAAAGTATTAGAGGAATAGGAGAGAATTTTAATACAAATTTATTTATAGAATACTTTTGAAACACATGCACATTTTTTTATGGCATGAGATAAACTTTTCTACATGTTAGCGTGCACAGGCATGTACATACATATGTATGTATGTCTAGAACTGGACTGTCGATTTTTATTTCCGTTCTAACAACACATTTGCATTTTGTTTTTTTAATTTTTGGGACATCAGCCGTTTTTGTTTTTTGCCTATCTGTTTCTGCAAGTTTTTTTCGATTGGCAGTTTGGTACCCATATTCCTATTATGAAACACATGATAAATTTAAACAAATCTATTTTATCACATTCGATAACCAATACACCTGTTTGCAATTCAAATAAAAACACAAAGTAAAAAAAAAATTCAACATCACGCATTAATGATTAAAATTTACATTTTAATTCAAGACCGAAACAGTAACTGCTTTTACTTAGAAAACAATAAACCTCTCCGCCTGCATGGTGTTCTTTTTATGTCTGACCTACTTATATATACAAAAAGTTTTAGGAATATTTATGACGTCTAGGCCCATGAGAGGAAAGAGTTAGGTTTGCTCCTCAAAAATATTCAATTGCATCTATACGGCGATAGTATGACCAGGCACTTAAGCTAGCACTACACAACACAGGGCCATCAAGGCCAACACCAAAAAAAAAACAAAGTATGCGTACGCATAACTAGAGCCATTAAAACTTGTCCAATAACATCCTTAGAACTCCTTCTAGATTCCTCCCCTCTACCTAATCATACCCAGATTGAAGAAAATAGAGCTTTTATAAGGATTATTGCTACCTCCTGGCGATAAGAGGTTTTCTGAGATAAAATAAGTTCGATATCCTAACAAAGCAATATTTTGAAAATTAAAACAGCCAAGCGCTTATTGCTTCCCATAAGCCTACTCTAAAGGCAAATCTGTGGAAATCGTATTCCACAAAATAGTTTCCGACATTGAAAAATCCTTCGAATACAAAGAGCTAACATTAGGTATCATTCTTGACAAAGAAGGAACCTTTAATAATGCCTTCCCAGAAGCTATCATCGCATCTATACTACAGTTCGGACTGGATAGATCCCTGGTGGGCTTTTTGCGTCTTTTCCTCAATCGCAGAACTATCTATTCGAAGGTGGGTGGTGCTCACATCACAAGACATGCGACAAAGGGCACTTCTAAAGGAGGAGTACTCTCACCACTTCCCTGGAATCTTACGGTAAACACCCTATTCGTGCGCTCACAGGTCACTGAGAGCAACGCTATTGCATATGCCGATGATGTTGCCCTGACTGCAACTGGTAAACACCCACAAATCTCACATATTTCACCACCAGACTGAATAAATCGCTCACACACTCTAAGCTTAACAAGGTTCAAAGGGCGGCGAGCATGCTAATCACAGGTCCACTAAAGCCAAGATAACTCCACAGCCTACATGAATGGCTCCAAACTGAATCTAAAAGTAGGGACTGGGATACACTCGACGGACCTCTCACTAGACCTCTGCTTTAGGCTACCAGATCACTGAAGTTTCTTTCAGGCAGAACTCCCGGCTATAATAGAGACTGCACTCTGGCTTATCGAATCTTCCCTTAACCTGCCTTCAGCAACTATATACTCTATCAAGTCACTGGATTACTGCAAGATCTCGTCTATAACTGCGATATAACGATCTATCTTTAAAACTTACTACTCACATCGTGTGGGTGCCAGGCCATAGAGACATTCAAGCTAATTGTGCGGCGGACGAGCTTGAAAGGAAGGCCACTACCCTGTCTGACGTCAACTCCTCTCAAGCAGCGGGCATACTGTTATCTACCTGTAAGACATGGCTCAGGACATACTTCGTTGAAAAGGCAAACAAAAGATGGTCGCAAGAACCCACGTGTGGGACGACTCGACAAATCTGGCCCTGACTCGACAAGAAAAGATTGAGTGCATCGGATCTTCGGTTAGAACGGCCGTCTACTAAGGCTGGTGACCGGTATCATTGCGGGCGACTGCTTAATGGGAAGACATGCTAGCATAATGGGTTTGCCGGGCAATGACTTCTGCCTTAGTTGCCGCGACGTGGATGAAATAGAGAGTGTGGAGCGCTACCTCTGTCACTGTCCTGCGATAATGTGGGCGAGAAGACGTTCATTTCACCGCCAACTTTTTTTTGGTCACGCCCACCTAAGTGAAGCAGGCATTCTAGCGCTTTCTGAACCTAATTAACTGGTTCTACTGCTAGGTAAACGGACGGGTTCAAACTCGAGCTCTCAATTGGTAACACAACGGAACCACTGGGCCTAAGGGTGCCTCTCCCCTGCGTTGGATGAAGGCAACCGGCAGTGGTCTGAAAACTTAAGAGTAGCTAAGTCCTTTTACTGTGGTGTCTATTTTATTTATACGATTCATTGTTTTGTTAGTAGTTTTTAAAGTTTTATTTGTATTTCTATTTAAGAACTACGTATAGTAGAAATTTTGAAAAATTACTTTTGCGATAAAATCATAGAAAAACCTCTAATGCACTGATTAAAAATGTCAGAATTTAAAATGTTGCACTCCATGTTCTTCCATAAACATATTTAACGTATCCAATTCTTCCATTTGCTCGCATGCACACAAGTCCCAGTGATTTTCTTTGCAAAATCAATTTTACTTTCAATAATTTGGATATCTACTTAACATACATAAATCCTCTTAAGCCATAAAGTGTTTGAGAGCAATCCAAACATATGTCCAATTGGATGACAAATGCATTCCATAGAAATGGAAAGCAGTGCAAGTCCATTGTTGCCGCAAGGCAACTACCGCCTCTGCTACAGTTTCACAGAATTGCAAAATAATTTATTATTTGCGCGAAGCTACGGCTGTGTCTATTTTCGGAATATATTTTGATTAATCGAATTGAAAGCAAAACCTACAACAGGTCTGTATACTGGCTAAAATACAAAAAATGCATATGCATGGCAAGCCCTGTAGGAAAATTAACTAATTTCAGAACAAAAAAAAAAATGTATATTGTAAAACCACATCCTATGACTGCATATTTGAACTGAAGTTCCACAAAAAGCAAAAACGGCAGCCTTTTTACCGCCGGCCACACTGACTTATAGGACTCTTATTGAGTTCATATATGTAGGACTCGAGGTTAGGGATGAATTGGATAGATAAACCTGATGGGCTTGAGGAAAAATTACTGATTTGCTTTGTATATGTCGTCCATTCTTCTGGCCCAAAAATTCGCTACCTCAGTCTAATAAACGGTCGACAGTTATAGAGAAAATACTTTGAGCAATCCTCGTTTTCCAAGCAAGATGTATGTGCACAGTGGGTGGTCGACGATACCTACGATGACTATATATAATCCTTATGGTTTATGGCCTAATATGAACTTTTCAGGAAATGCTTAGTTGTTGTGCAAGTATCAGTACTGAACCAGCGGTTATTATTAGTCTTATTAAGAAGGTGGTTTGACCTACAGCGTGCTCAAAAGACTCACTGTTCGGCAATTCGTCAGCCAGTTCTTCATACTGAACAACACAGTGTTCCGATAGTCATAGTACATGAAGCTTGTTCTACTGAAAATCTTTTGAGAAAACACAAGCGGGCTTCAATAACTTCAGCTAGCTTGGCCGTGAATGTAGATCGCAATTCTACGTCAATTTTCGCAAACTTTCCATTACCCTACCTTAATTAAAGCAAAGAATTTGTAGTTACGCTTAAGATGTCAGCGGGATCTCGTAAGGTTTCAACGGGTCCCCTAAAATAGTGTCTGGCTGCATCCATTATTCTATGCTAATTTCGAACGTTCTTTCATAGATTTTAACCCGTTCTCTGCTGGCGGAATTCTGATTCTAGTCAGACGGCGCAAGGTTGAGAATATACGGTGGATGCATTGGAACTTTCCAACAAAGTTTCGCTAATTTGTTCTGAGTCAACAAACATCTAAGTGGCCAATATTCTCACCGTATAGCTCACAAATTTTTATAGTACAATCAGCAAAAAGTCAGCTAAATATGAAGAATAAATGTATTTCTCTCAACACAAGATTTATAACTAAATAATGTAACTATAACTACTCAGTGTAAAAAATCATCAGATAGCGTATTTTTTCAGGAAATTTGTTTGTTCCTTCCTATATCTGCCTGCCAAATTTTCCATGCAACTGTGCCGAATAAAATTTACAGTACCTTTTCTGGATTTACTATAAGCAAATAAATCAGCGCATTTGAGGCAGCAAGGGCATTCCATATCTCGCTTTTAGCGCCTGTAGACATAACCAATGCCATCATTCTACAGCAGAATATGCGATAATCAGATTGATGTCGACCTCGAATAAAGATCGCATGTCTTTTAGTGCTCGCTGGAGCTTCAACT
The DNA here is from genome assembly GCF_001687245.7 of Rhagoletis zephyria. NCBI lineage: Eukaryota > Metazoa > Arthropoda > Insecta > Diptera > Tephritidae > Rhagoletis > Rhagoletis zephyria. The sequence goes on along the minus strand of NW_016163865.1, from coordinate 15,952 downwards.
CATCATAAGTTATTAACTTCAGTCACTTATCTCGGGCAACTTCCAGATAATTTATTTTCGCCTTACTTACTATCCAATATGAGGAAGGATGGTGTACATTTTCTTCCAACCTTACCCAGTATAACGAGATACCCAAACTCATTTATTTAGAATTTTAGATAGCTTTGTGAAAAGTCCCACAACATAAGCAAAGACACTCATTGAGCACCCACCTGCTTTCAGCACCTTGAATCTTTGTTAGAAGTTTTCAACTAGCCCATAATCATCCTATCTTGGTTTTGTAATGAAGATAACCCTAACTTTTTTTCATAGAGTCGAAATATGGCTTAAAGCCAGACCGCTCTAATGACCTTGACTCTCCCACATTTTAGCATAATCGGATATATGCCACCAAGGCGCCTTAGAATAAATAATCAAAAGAAGCAGGAGAAAATCGCACAAACTTTTCAGTAGCCACCGGTGTTGCCCTTTAACAGTTCCTTTCCATTATCTATGTTCAGTTCACCAGAACCAAACCAATCGTTACTAGGCGGGATTTTCCTGCAGGGTCAGAACGCATATCCACATGTGTTTGTAATTCTGTAGCCAGGCAATACCATTGCAGTTCAAGTGTCAACATTACGCGTGGTCGTTTGCCCGTGTACAACAACAAAAAGTGTCGCATGACTGCGTGTGGCAAGAACAAGCTGGTGCATAACACAAAACAGCAAAAGCAAAAAATATACATACATACATGCATATGCATGTACGNAGAGTCGAAATATGGCTTAAAGCCAGTCCGCTCTAATGACCTTGACTCTCCCACATTTTAGCATAATCGGATATATGCCACCAAGGCGCCTTAGAATAAATAATCAAAAGAAGCAGGAGAAAATCGCACAAACTTTTCAGTAGCCACCGGTGTTGCCCTTTAACAGTTCCTTTCCATTATCTATGTTCAGTTCACCAGAACCAAACCAATCGTTACTAGGCGGGATTTTCCTGCAGGGTAAGAGCACATATGTATGCACATGTGTTTGTAATTCTGTAGCCAGACAATACCATTGCAGTTCAAGTGTCAACATTACGCGTGGTCGTTTGCCCGTGTACAACAACAAAAAATGTCGCATGGCTGCGTGTGGCAAGAACAAGCTGGTGCACAACACAAAACAGCAACAGCAAAAAATAAACATACATACATGCATATGCATATTTACTTATGAGAAATCAAAATAAATAAAATTGTAAATGTTTTATGACCAGCACATTATTTATCACGCGCATCGCGTAATTGTCGCAAATTGTGCAAAATATTTTGCCATCATGAAAAATTATGGCAAGCGAGTGTCCAGAACAGTTGGGTTTAGAGTGCAGTGGATCACTAAGTATTCCGGCTGTGGGGTGGTGACATTGCGAGACTGAACAATAAATAAATAATTTTTCAAAAACTGCATTGTTCTCAACTTATGGATGAGCATACGAGTGCATATGATGGATCAACAATTTCTGATGCTATTGCAAGTGTGTGCATATTAGGGTGGTCACAAAAAAAGTAATGTGGGAATTTTAATGTTCTTACCACCAAGGATTTTTCTATGCCCTCTTTTTTTAAATTTTTAAAACAAAAAATATTAGTTTTACAGTTATTATATATGAAAAAAAAACGATTACTAATTTTACGATTTTTAATACCATCGGGTTTTTATGCGTTCCCCATTGCTTTTTTGGGTTTTTCGGGGGACCGATAAAAAATATTTACTATTGAAAAATGGTTAAATAAACGATTGCGTTTTATTACTGAAACTCTCCTGTGGAGAAACAGAGTTCTCCTATCGAAAAACATTGATTTTCAAGAGTTCTATACCATTTCAACGAAAATTAGTAATGTTAACACAAATAAAGTCAATATAAAACTTGGACCGACCTCTAAATAATTTTTAATTAAATTTAGTTTTATTATTATGTTTTGAACACTCTCTAGGATTAAAGCGTTAAAATTTTGACTATATTTTTTTTTTTTTGAACCACCCTAGTGAATATATGTTAGTATGTAGATATGTGCTTTCGTTTCGATTACTGGAATTTTTTTATACACACATATCCAAAGTTGAAAATTAATCAAAATGGTCTCGGACACGGCTTTTACTAGTCACAGGACGTAGTAAAACAGTAAAAGGCAAAAAGGCATAAACTTTTGCTTAAATTCGCGCGTAGTAAATGTGATGGAAAAATTTTAATACTTACATATATCTGATGAAAATATTGAGCGCTATGCATAGAAAGTTAGTTTTCAAGCAATTTTAAATTTTACTATGCAGGTTGATCCCAGTTTACCTGACCAAAATTTTTGAATTCCCCTTACATACTTACTTCTAGCTAAATCGAATCCAATTGATCCTCCACCCGGCAGTCATAGTTTTTCATAGTGCGGAGAGTAGGATAAATAATTTAGTATAGAGTAACCTGGTGTGGGATTACAGACCATGAGCGCTTCGATGGCAACTAAAGGCCTGACACTCTAGCGAAATGCGGTGCCCAACGTAGCCTTACTTTGGTCCATCCAGAGGATACACAACAGAGATGGGCAAACGATAAAGAGAAAAAGGCAGGTTTCTTTTTTTTTTAGACAAACGTACGCTAATATTTTAGCTACAGTGAAAGTATTTTCCACAAAATTTACCAAAATCCTTAACCTCATTTTCATACATTTTCTTCTCAAATTTAATGCATCCAATAACTTCGCTGCTTTATTTCTTCTACTTATGTAAGTGCCTCTTCTGATATCCTTCCGGAATTTTAATGTATCATATGTTTGTGTATTTGTGTGTTGTAATATTCGCTTTTCGCCAATTCTCGACGCCGCTATTGTTGCGATATTCNTCTCAAATTTAATGCATCCAATAACTTCGCTGCTTTATTTCTTCTACTTAATTGCCTCTTCTGATATCCTTCCGGAATTTTAATGTATCATATGTTTGTGTATTTGTGTGTTGTAACATTCGCTTTTCGCCAATTCTCGACGCCGCTATTGTTGCGATATTTATAAGGCATTCGTATGTTGTAATGCGATTATGAATTTTTATGACTATGCTTCATCAATTTTATTACAATTTTGTGGCCATTGATGCCAGCATTGTATGGCTTATTATAATGCGAATCGCGTCCTGATTTGGGGTTTCTGCCATAACTAAGACGTTCGCCTGCTTGTTTGGCTGCCTGCTAACTTTGTAGTCTAATGGCATTTCATTTATTATTTAGAAGTTCTGTTTAAGCGATTTAACAGCAATATTTATGATAAGGAGTAAATCAAAAGTGAATAGTCAAGACAATGGCATAACGATATAGTGACATACATAGAATACATTGTAGAAGACATGAAAGTGAAATTTCTACGCGTTCGGTTGGGAGTAAATGCAAATATCGATGTAACAAAAAGAAAAGTTGCCACCTGTTAAAAAATTTAATTCAAATTATTCAATAAGTCAAATAAATTATTACTATGTGGGTAATAATCGAAATGTTTTTGAAAATTTGGGTGTCGGACGAAAGAGATTTAAAGAGGTTTAAGGTTGCAATTATTTTGTAAGGGGTTACCACCTGCTTGGAAAACATAATTTAATTATATTATACATAAGTTAAATGACATATTTAGATATGGGTGTCAAACGAAAGAATGTTTAGAAATCTTTAGTTTGAATATTTACAATATTTTTGAGGCGTTTGAAGAGGGTTGCCACCTGTTTAAAAAGTAATTTCAAAATATTTAATAAGTTAAATGAATTATTTAAAGATGCCTGGGTATCAGTCGAAGTAAAAGGCCTTATTTTCGAAATATATGTATTAGGGTTGCCACGTGTTTAAAAAAATCTCCTTGAACTACGGAAGTTGGGTAATTCCAATTTATGTCAGACGAAAGAGGTTTAAAAAGGTTTAAGTGTGAAAATATTTTGAAGANAGCAATATTTATGATAAGGAGTAAATCAAAAGTGAATAGTCAAGACAATGCAATAACGATATAGTGACATACATAGAATACATTGTAGAAGACATGAAAGTGAAATTTCTTCGCGTTCGGTTGGGAGTAAATGCAAATATCGATGTAACAAAAAGTTACAGAAGAAGGTAGTCGCGGCTGTGGTTGGTTACGATTAATATTATGATTCGGATTAAGATTAAGATTGGGGGTATATTAAAGAGTCTGGCCCGTAGAAGGGAAATAAGGATTAAAACAAAAAAAGTTGCCACCTGTTAAAAAATTTAATTCAAATTATTCAATAAGTCAAATAAATTATTACTATGTGGGTATTAATCAAAATATTTTTGAAAGAGATTTTATTTCTTAACAAAATGTAGGAGGGCTGCCACTTGTTTAAACAATTAAATTGGGTTTTAATTAAAGCAATGAAGGTACTTGAGATATGTATGTATTACCATTTGAGTGTCGGGCGAAAGAGTTTTAAAATGGTTTAAGTTTGAAGCAGTTCCACCTGCTTGGAAAACAGAATTTAATTATATTATACATAAGTTAAGTGACATATATAGATATGGGTGTCAAACGAAACAATGTTTAGAAATCTTTAGTTTGAATATTTACAATACTTTTGAGGCGTTTGAAGACGGTTGCCACCTGTTTAAAAAGTAATTTCAAAATATTTAATAAGTTAAATGAATTACTAAAAGGTGTGTATTAGTGGAAGTGAAAGGCTTTATTTCCGAAATATATATATTAGGGTTGCCACGCGTTTTGAAAAATCAACTTGAATTGCGACCGTTAGGTAATTGACATTTATGTCAGACGAAAAAGGTTTAAAAAGGTTTAAGTGTGAAAATAATTTGAAAGGGGTTGCCAACTGTTTGAAAATTCGAATTAAATTAAATTATAAACAAGTTAAATGGCATATTAGAATATGGGTGTCAAGCGAAAGAGTGGTAAGAAATCTTTAATTTGAACATAGGGAATACTTTCGAGCTATTTGAGGAGGGTTATCACCGGTTTAAAAAGTTAAATTCACATGTGCGCTTCGTCGCTGTGAAATTGTCTGGGTTATTTTTCAATCGTCAAACGTGTTTAGAACTTTTCCCTACATAGTGTGCCTTGGATGTCTGTTAACAGATTTCCATTTTACTTTGTCGTACGCGGGGAACAGATTTAGTGTAATCCTTAAGGTAGTTTCTTCACAAAATAGGCGAAATTCGCTCTTGTCTTCACAGGCTTGCTAATAATTTGGATTCAAATTGAAATCATTGGTGATATGTTTTGTTATAAAAAAAATTAAAAAACGAAAATCGAACAAAAGTATTTTCCTTCACTTAGCCTTTAAATAAAAGAAAAATGATTACTATCCTTTTTTTTTACAATTATCAGAGCTGTTGGGTTAAAATTGATATCAGTGTTAGTTCAGGGGATGAAACTAACAACAACCTTGAACAAAATGAGGGATGTAGAAAAAGCAATAAAAATATATATTTAAATCAAGTGTTAAAAGTGTAAGGTTAAGCTTTACAGTGATTCTTCTTCAGGGTTGAGGGATACAGTTTGTTGTACTTAGTAAAAGGAACCACTCGTGAAGGAGCAAAACATGAGAACTACACCGCATCAACGGAACTAAACAAAGTGTGAGCACTCCAGGCGGATCATACTGCTCGAAGTTAGCTGCTATTTTGTAGCAAGCGCTGGTTACAAACGCATAAACTGAGGCAGCGAACTGCTTGATTCACCATTTTGCTTTCCGCACTTTACTCAGCAAAAAAAAAAAAAAACAAACACAAAATGCAAAACAAAATGTTTTAAGCATACTTAAATAGAATAAGGAAAGAAACTAAATAATTCTATCCAACTCAAGTGCAACATAGAAAGTGGTGTAGTTATATTCGCGTGAGAGCTGAAAGCCAGCAAGTTGGCACTTTGCGGACGTTAATTCCGAAACTAAGCAGCCCCCATTGTGAAAGTGCAGCGGGAAGTTGAAGATGAAGAAGAGAAAAGTAAAACTTTACAAGTGCGAGCGAATATAAGGGCAACAAATACTGACTTTGCGGTTGCTTAGGAAAAAAAAAGTTGCGTACAATTTGTAACTAACGCTTTACTAGTTACTGCTTGGCAGTTTGTGTGTCGGCATTTCATTATTGATTTTTCTTTTTTGTACTCACTCGCTGCGACGAACCCTTGCTGGTACTTTACGTTATCCTGAATTTATATTAAAGTACGAGTACTTGGTGTGGTAGCAGTAATTAATGTGTGGCACGATGATACGAGGGTGGCATACTCTCCTAACGGAGCTGATACCTGCCGCTGCGGCGGCATTACTTGTTACACTTCAGCGCATTTGCAGAGGCAACACTGAAAGCAAGGGTGAAAAGTTGTAAATTATTTTAGATGAGAGCATAAAAAGTCAAATTTCAAAGAAATAAGTTTTAGGGCAGAAAGGGAAAAAATGTCTTTTGAAACGGAAAAGAAGAATTTTAAGTGTACATAAAGTTTGAAAAGCGCTGTATTTTGTGTTTTTACTCTATTTGCACCGTTTTTAGCTCAGTTTTTTTGTTCGCCTACTCCAAAAAAATAGTCGTTTGTGAAATATTAAGGACCCACCGCCGACCAAATTAAGAACAGAAGTCTTTTTTTTTGACTCTTCGTTTCTTGAATTTTACCGCAATCACATTTATTCTCTTCATTCCTTTTTTGTAACACTCAATATTCAATAATCATTGCAGTTTCTGTTCAATTTTAAATTTACCCGCCTAACTTGCTACTTAAGTGCTCTCCGGTACAGCGCCGCTGGCAAAAGGGTAACTTACTTACCAATTTATTCCGCCTATTCACCATGTGGGTGTTATGCTTCATTGGTTCATTTGCCGAATTGAAATTTTTATTTAATGCCGTTCGATTTTGTGTTAAGGGAGTTGTTACGAATGTTGCTAGTAGGTACGTTTTTGTTTCGCTTATTTTGGGTAGTTAATTGATTGCTCCTTGTTTGAGTCGTTGCGGCGTCACATTAATTGCTGCTGCCGCTGTGTTTGCTTTTTTGTTGCTTTTCTTATTGCATGTTTATTGATTGCTTGATTGATTGACTAATTTAATTTTATTGTCGAGTGGCAAGTTAAATAAGCGAAACGGTCCAAGGGAAAAAGTAGGGTGGCGGCAGCTTTATTGAAAATAAGTAAATACGTTAGGGCTGCCATAATCCTGAAGCCATCGACCAGCACACTTATCGTCCAAATCCAAAGCAAAGATACAAGTGAATATGGTGCCAACGTATTCCCTATAAATATAGTTTCATCGGTCTTGGCGTTGCATTATTTTGAAGTAATTTCTGATATTATAGCAATTTAGTTTTTAGGCACAATCCGTAGAGCTGAATGATTGATGATGATGAAACGCTCAAGTTCTGAAATTTTTTTAAACCATAAAAGAAAAAATTTCTCTCTTGACGGGGACGTAACTTGTAAAAATGTTTGACGCCTTTAACGTGATCTTGAATGCTTGTCTTACCACCATTAGCGAACTTCCGCATATTCTACAATGCGCCTTATTAACATTTTTGCCATTTTGAATATGCATAACCTGAAGATAATTTAGTTAGGCTGTCTGAAGTGAAGTGTCTTGTAAAAGACTTACCCGATAAGGACTGAAAAAAGGGTTTTTTATTTACGAATTTACTCTGAGCCAAGAGTACAATAGTTTATTCAACTTCGTTTTTTTTTCATGGTAAATAATCCGATTGTAAGAAATGTGGTTCAAGTTAAACATTTGATAACACATTTGTATGTCTGGCTGTAGCTAAACGTGCAGAGATGCTTGCTGTTATTTGTTGTTCGAATGCCGTCAGCGGCAACTTTTAAATTTGTATTCATTTTTTTTTTATGATTTTCTTATATACGAAAAATCATCCGTAAAGTGCAGAACACCATCAAACGACGAAGAAAATTTATTCAAGTTCAACATTTGATGTAACATTTGCAGAACGGCTGTGGCTGAGTATTCAGAGAACAAGGTTGCCAACTATCTTTGCCTATAAAGTGCCATATTAGGTATGAAAAAGTGCCAAAATCTGGCAAATAGAAAAATAAAAGTGCCAAAAAAGGTGTAATTTTTGTTTTAATCCTACCCATTTAGCATGAAAATTAGAAATAACTTCCTGAAACAAAAGTCCAATGCCAAAATAAGATAAACCAGTTATATACACTATAGTAATAAGAAAATTTTAGTTGAGAAAAAGAAGTGCAAGCAAAGGATTTCACAAAAATTTATTGAAATATTACTATTTTTCAGAACTGACATTTTGGCACTTTGTGCCAAATTGAAAAATTAATTGCCATTAGAAGTAAAATGGGGCCAAAAATGGCACGGTTTGAGCCAAGTTGGCAATCTTAGCAGAGATGCAGCGTGTTAAAATAAGAAAACAAATTTATGTTTTGTATCTTCGAATCATGCAAAAAGCATCTGTGAAGTGCAGAATATAAGCGTATTCAAACGAAAAAACGGCAACCAAAAACCTTAATAAAGAACAGCTTCAAAAAAACTTACTCAAAGGCATTCTTAAGTACGTCCTGCAAAAATCCTTCTGAAAGCCTTTCTTTGAGTAGCGAAAGCAGAAGCCCTCCAATTTGTGCCACTTCATACAAAAACGGAAAGAGAAAGGAATGACTTTCAGAAAGGTCTTTTGGAAGAGATTTTAATTCCTGAGATTATCTACTGGGTATCTAGTATGTGTGACCCCCTCAGCCGTGTTCAGGAACTTGTACTTTTTTGGCATTTGCCTGAATATAATAAAAACTGAATTTTAACCAAATAAACTAAACAGAAAGAAGGTAAACTAACCAGGTATTGTTCAACATGTTAGGAAAATCGTTTCGTTATTGTTTTTCGACCACTAATGACAAAAAGCTTGCTCATTTCAAAGCAAAAGTCTGCTAAAAATTAAATGGGTGTCTGCATTAACCTTCATTAAAAAACCAGAACAATTTAAGTGTGGGCCAGGACATTAGGAAAATTTATCTAAATTTGAACAAATCCTGGAAAAATAGGACATCTGGCAGCCCTAAAATACGTGCAATTTTGGGAATTCTTAATTGCTACTACTCTTACTAAAAGTTTATTTCTTTTTAATGAAAATTCGTATTGACGAATTTTAAAAAGTGGTGTGTTGATTCGCATGCTTATCGTGTTTTCCTCCCGATTGCTGCTGATCAACTACTTATATTTTAAGGAGTTAAGTTTTGTTTCAGTCAAGCGCATATATTTTTGTGTATTTTAATTTCGTCTGAGATATACATGGTTTTGATGTGGCAAGCCCGTCGGTCTTGGAGCTGGTTCCAGAAGATAAAAATCAGGTAACAGATGTCCAGGCTGTATTTTTGGTGTGGAGGTAACAGTTCTCAACGCCTTTGAATGACGACTCAGGTGCCACATTTGACGAAGATGAAGCCAAAACAATATATAAGACCGCTAGACCAATACGAGCTGAAGATAACAGCAACAATAAAAACATTCAGTTTTGTCTCCAATTTGCGGTGCGCTTCTTGGCTTTGACACACAATTGGAGGGACCTAAAATGTTGAACCGCTCCGCATAATTGATGGTTTTTTATGAGAATCTTTTTATGGTAGAAATACATCTGGGGGTTAGCCAATGCCGGACGAGGGGCGGGTGCTGGTAGAAAACACTGTTATCAGAATTTGTTGAATGTTGCTCAGAACAGAAAGTGAACCTAGGACCTCTCGTGTGGTAGAACTCAACACTGACCACGTGACCACGGCGGAAGAGAACAACAATAGCGCGGTTAAAAAAATCAAAGACCCTAGAGCATCGGCTTTGGTCTGACGAAAATATGCTCGATGAATTGAACCGACTTTTGACAAGATTTGCATAGTACGTTAAATCAGAAGAAACCCTTGATATCTATTAAATGGTTAAATGAAAGCATTCTATGTATAAGTATAAATTAAATGGATATCACAGCGTATCCAAAAATATGAACAGGATAATTCAGGCTAAAATAGTAAAACGTCTTTTGTAAGATAATTGAAACACAGATGGCAAGATAGTTCGAAAGACTTTTGTTATTCTTGTGCAAAAGTCTTAGAAAAAGCTGTCTCATTCACCATTCGTGGTGAAAAGCTTTTTTTAAGAGAAAGCACTTATTTATCATATAGATCGTGTCGCTCCAACAACCCCAATGGCCGAGTGAACAAAGCTCTGGTGTGCTTTTCGACAGATCCGGGTTCGAAACATCGTGCAGCGATTTTTTTAGTATGTTTTTTTTTGTATATTTAATTATTTTGTAATTTAATTTAATTGTAAGGAATATATTTTGTGCAGTTTTTCTATTTGTTTTAAGATTTTGCTGTTTTAAACAAAAAAATATTTTTTTTTCTTAGTTTTATTAAATTTTTAGAAACGCATTTTTTATGTTTAATGAAATATTTTTTACTTCATCAATTAACTTTTTTTTGAAAAGAACAATCTTTTTCTTGAATTTTATTTTTAGGGTCTAATTTCCTTTCTTTATTTAAATTTTTTGTCTTTTTTAATTTAATTGTCTTTTGTTTTTAGATTCGGTTTTAATAATAAATTTTTGTTTAACTTCATTTAATTTTTAAGAACTATTTTCTTTTTGCTTGATTTAATTCTTTCTTATTTAATTTTCATTTAGTTTTTATTTTTTATAGCTTTAAAAAGAAAGATATATTTTTTGAATGTCATTTACGTTTTAAATTTTTTTTTTGCTCTTGCTTTATTTTCGTTTTATTATTATTATTATTTTTTAAATTTTGTATTTCGACAGCCTGCGCTGCGTTGAAAGACGGTTGCCAGAATTGTCCTGTAAGTTTTCAAAAACTTCGTATGGGTTTCAGCTAATGACTATACAGATCATATCCCGCAATGGGTGGTCCATTATTAATTCCTTTTATATGACAAATATTTTTTGACACAAATGTCTACTGGGTATATGTAAAATTAAGTTCTGGTCGAACTTACACACACTTCTATACCTGTACATGCATTTTTTCCCTATACTCACGCGCGGTTAGTTTACCTTTAGTATACCCTTAATCACACCTGAAAGTACCTAAGTGGCACAGGTAAAAGTTTGTAATGAAGTGGGTGAGCATAAATAATTTAATATGCAGGAAATTGTTACGATTACAAAAGTTAACTGCTGCAGCTAGGCACTAAAGTTACAAAGTGTACGCACGGCACATGAGAAAGACGAAGGAAATATGCATAGCGGAAACTCATATGCGCGGAATTTATGAGCGCGCAAACTTTTGCCTGAGCGAACGACGTAACGGTGCATGCGAAGTGAGCAAGTTGAAACTTACGCTTCCTTTAATTACATAAAATCACAAATCTTTATTACATTTTTAATTAAAAGCACTTATAAATTCACAAATTAAAATATTTCTTACTTATTTAGTACACATTCACTTAACACTAACGAGCGAATAGCGGCGGTCGGTCACTCCTGCCACGCGCACCTCTTTGCTTTGGTTTAAAACTGCACAGCACACATCAAAGTACATACTTTTTTCTTGCTTCCACCTCAAAGAGTTCTGTCAAATTCACTGCAATCGAATGTCCTCCTGAAATGTTATGTGCTCGCCGCGCTGCAGCGCATAGTTGGCTGCGTCAAGTTCGTTGCCCAGCATCTCACATAGCGCCGCTATGTAGGTCTGCGCCATTTGCAGCGTCTCATATTTGGACAGCTTCTGGTCAATTGTAGGAGCAGGCACCACCTCACGCAGCCGATCGAAGGCCTCATTTAGGCCATTCATGCGCTTGCGCTCGCGGGCATTGGCAGCTTGGCGTCGGCGCTTAAGCACGCTAGGGCTGGGTGGCTTTATGGTGGCGTCTGCTCTCTTCGAGCTTGAGTCCTTGCGCAGATGGGTTGCGGCACGTCTGTTATATTTGCCAGATGTCGCTGATATTGGTGAACCAGATTTACTGCGCGTCGTGCTTGTGGAGCACTCTCCAGCGGAGGCGGCAATGCCGGCATTGATTTGATGATGCAGCGACTGCTGTGGCGGGTTGAAGTTGTAGTTGGGAAAGAAATGATTCGCCTGTGTTATTGGTTGTAGNTGGCATTGAGTTGATGATGCAGCGACTGCTGTGGCGGGTTGAAGTTGTAGTTGGGAAAGAAATGATTCGCCTGTGTTATTGGTTGCAACGAACGATTTCCCGTATAGCTTACTGCGGCGGCGGGCCAATCGTGCAGCAACAGGTGGTTTTCTTTGTGACTACCCACGTCCGCGTGGCTCTCGGTGCCAGTGCTGATGATGGAGAGCGTGTAGCTGGGACTGCTTGCGTATTGCTGCGAACCATCTTCCTCGGAGGAGGCATACGAGAAATCACTGAAGCGCGTTGGGAAAGAATTAACGGAGTGCTGCTGGATTCGCTGCTCCAAATACTTTTGTTGTAGTTGCACAGCTTCGATGTTTAAGTTCATATTCTTCGAAAAGATCCTCACTTTACTGCGTGCTAACAAGAACTGTTTGTTCGTTGCAACTACTGGCGAGTTTGAAGCGCTTCAACGCCAGAATGCTAAGAATATGCCAGAAGGGCCAACTGTTCAACATTTCAACTGCTCCGGTGCGAAAGCGTCTTCTGCTGCTGTGGCTGCCATTTGGCCAACGAAGTCCCCATTGATGGTCTGCTAGTCGAATTTTGACCAACTGGCACGCGAATGACACGAGCTACGAGCGCGCGCGGCAGACATCCCTCATTGCGGTGGCGTTGACCATATGGTCGCAGCAAGGGAAGATTTCAAAGCAAANAGAATGCTAAGAATATGCCAGAAGGGCCAACTGTTCAACATTTCAACTGCTCCGGTGCTAAAGCGTCTTCTGCTGCTGTGGCTGCCATTTGGCCAACGAAGTCCCCATTGATGGTCTGCTAGTCGAATTTTGACCAACTGGCACGCGAGTGACACGAGCTACGAGCGCGCGCGGCAGACATCCCTCATTGCGGTGGCGTTGACCATATGGTCGCAGCAAGGGAAGATTTCAAAGCAATAACATCAGCCGCACTGTGGAAAAACAAAGCGGGGTAGAGAAATGAAAAAAAAAAATTGAAAAAAAATATGATAGTCGGAATGTAAAACAGTTAATTTAAGGATCATCATTATTAACATATCAGTAGCGGCAGGATCAGTGCCGCACGTTGCCGCATGTTGTTGTTGCATTCTTCCCCTTTCCCAACGCATTACTCAGGGGTTGTCATGCACACATACACACCAACACATATACTTTTAAATGCTCACTTCAACTTCATCAACTAACCTGCGCTGCGCTGTCGTGCTGCCTGCCTACACTACCTTCCCTTTGCACTGCTTCTCCTCTCCCTAAATTGCCGCTATCATGGAGTGCGATCGTATAATTTGTGACTTTCACGGTTTATAGCACACACAAGTCACTGCTGCGCTGCACCGCAGCCAACGAAAACATTGAGGCAATGAAAAGTTAGTTTCAAAAAAAAAAAACAAAAAGTGATATAAAAACAAGAAACATGAATAAATGCTATTTTATGTCAGCGTTGGCTCTTCAGCCATATGTTATACTCAACGCAGCATATGCGTTACTTCAAGGCTCTCCTCGGGCACGCGCTGAAATTGCCGTTATCCTTACTGCATGCACACTTTGTTGACGCTGCTTCTAGGTAGGTACTGTGGTTAATGCATTTTTTGGCACCCTCTGGCAGCGTTGACCGTCGAGTCGTTTTATTTTGTGCTACATACTCTTACTAAAGGCACGCTCAACTTGCACTCTCGTTGCATACTCCGCAGTGTTAACTCTGTTTTGTTGTTGTTTTAGTGTTAGTCCTTTTAGATACTGGCGCTGCTGTTGTTTTTTTTATCTCTTGTGGCTTGTTTTTAAACTTTTTTTGCGCAGACTTTTATTCTCCTTTAACTGCTTCGTTTTAGTCTTCGCTGCGAGGAGTCAGAAAGTTATAATAAAACTCTGTACGTGGTACGGATATGACCTGTGAACTTGACAGTGAAAGTTTTGAATTTTCACTTAAGCATTAAGTTATACCCATATAGGTATATTCTATTAAGGCATTTTTAAGATTTAATATTGGGTACCTATTATATACTTGCGGTGACCATATTTTTGAAATAACAATAGAGTAGAAGTTTCCATTATGTACATATGTTACGAGCTTTATCGGAGCCATAATATTACAAAAAAGCAAGTGCGCCTGGGCCACACTGGAGAAGTGAAACTTACGATACATATGCATTTAGTCTCATAACCAATATACATACATACATACATACATCTGCTTTTGCTTAAGGTTATATTTTTGTATTTTTTCTATCTACATAGATCCCTACTTCTACTCATGTTCGTTCCAATTACATTTATGTTATTCTGTTTTCTTTATCTTCATTTTTATCTTCATACTCTATCGATAATAAAATCTATTGTATCATATAACAAAATATCGATAACAAAACCGATAAAATTATTGGTAACAAAATCGATAAATAATCGATAACAAAAATCAATAAGAAAATCGATAAAAAATATCGATAACAAAATCGATTACAGAATCGATAAATAATGGATAACAAAATCGAATAATATCGATAACAAAATCTATAATAATATCGATAACAAAACCAATGCCAATATCGATAACAAAATCGGTAAAAATATCGATAAGTTAAGAAGATATCCATAGCAAAATCAATAAAAATTTCGATAACAAAATCGATAAAAATATCAATAACAAAACCGAAAAAAATATCGATTATTATAGCGATAAGTCATGCGAATCTCGAAAATCTCTAGAATTCCAAAAAAATTCCCAGATTGATTGTCTGTAATTACTTTTATTTTAATCTATATTCATCTATAATTTTTTCGGTATCCTCATCCTCATCTTTTTCTTTATATTTATCTTTGCCTTTACATTTATGTTTATCATTTTCTTCATCTACATATTCCCCTTCACATTTGCCCTTATATAAGTAAAGTGTTTAAATGTACCTTGGTCTTCATTTTTGCCTTTATCTTTAAGCATCTTTGTTTTTGTTTCTATTCTTTGCCTTTATCCTTTTCTTTATCTATGTACGTATTCACCTTTACTTTCATTCTTGTATTGGTATTTTTCTAAGTGTTATTCTTTAACCTAGCAAGTTTTTGTTAGATTAGTACCATGTGCATACACTCAAGAAGCACTTGTTTCAGCCCCAACCATTTCCGGTGCACCACTTCCGTTGCATCATTTCCGTCGCACCGTTTCCGTGTGCAATTTCCGTGAATTTGCCAAATTAGTCCCAACCAACCAACCGCCGCTAAAGATGTGGTTTGTAGCTTTATACAGCTAACGTAAGGCCTATTCTTTTCTTCGGTGATGACGGTGATGGTGACGGAAGAAGGGCAAGAACACGTCCAACAGCAAAATGGAAACGGTGCTTACCACTATGGCCTTTCCCTTCATTCCCAGCAAAGCTCCTACAGTTGTGACAAACTTCAGTCTAGCGTAAATGTTAATATGTAAAAATCTTGCCTGATTGCTGTGATCATAAGTTTTCGACCAGAAACTCCGTGGGAACAGTGCAAAGAGCGCTCTGTTTAAGCTTAATAGTAAAGTCCGCTGGAATAACTAGTACGTTCGCTTTCGCCTTGTTCTGCCAGCAGCAGCGCTTTCTACAATGAACGCATAGCAGATAATACTTTGGACACTAAATTAACATAGTAAAGATAAATAAATAAATACTTCGTATACAAAATTGCGTTGCTCTTATCCTCTTTTTTCTCTTGTCCATAATTCATACTTTTATATTATAAAAATAAAATTCACCATCAAAGCTATGCAAAATTATTACTTTGGTGTAGCGCGAACGTAAATAACAACAAGTAAGAAAGTCTAAGTTCGGGCGGAGCCGAACATTAAATACCCGGCGCAAGTATTACATGTTTTATGTTTTCCACCTTGCCGAAAGCTACCGCTACATGATAAGCCGGGGTG